>NW_005871334.1:127817-154506 GCF_000147115.1 Myotis lucifugus | reverse complement strand
GCATTTGTCATTTGTAGATTTGTTGATGATAGTCATTCTGACAGGTGTGAGATGGTACCGCATTGTCGTTTTGATTTGCATCTCTCAGATGATTAGTGACTTTGAGCATGTTTTCATATGTCTCTCAGCCTTATATATGTCCTCTTTCAAAAAGTGTCTATTTAGGTCTGTTGCCCATTTTTTGATTGGGTTGTTTATCTTCCTTTTGTTAAGTTGTATGAGTTCCCATAAATGTTGGAGATTAAACCTTTATCGGAGATATCATTGGCAAATATGTTCTCCCATGCAGTGGGTTTTCTTGTTTTGTTGATGGTTTCTTTTGCTGTGCAAAAGCTTTTTATTTTGATGTAGTCCCATTTGTTTATTTTCCCTTTAGTTTCCATTGCCCTAGGAGCTGTGTCAGTGAAGAAAGTCCTTCGGCATATATCTGAGATTTTGCTGCCTGTGGATTCCTCTAATATTTTTATGGTTTCCCGTGTTATGTTTAAGTCCTTTATCCATTTTGAGTTTATTTTTGTGTATAGTGTAAGTTGGTGGTCTAGTTTCATTTTTTTGCATGTGTCTGACCAAATTTCCAAGCACCATTTATTGAAGAGACTGTCTTGATTCCATTGTATGTTCTTGCCTCCTTTGTCAAATATTAATTGAGCATACTGGTTTGGGTCACTTTCCGGGTTCTCTATTCTATTCCACTGGTCTATATGTCTGTTCTTGTGCCAGTACCAGGCAGTTTTGAGAACAGTGGCTTTGTAATACAGCTTGATATCTGGTATTGAGATCCCTCCTACTTTGTTCTTCTTTCTCAGGATCACAGCAGCTATTCGGGGTTTTCTTTTTTTTCCAGATGAATTTTTGGAGAGTTCTTTCTAGATCTGTGAAATATGCTGTTGGTAATTTAATGGGGAGTGCACTGAATCTATAGATTGCTTTGGGTAGTATGGACATTTTGATTCTACCAATCCATGAACATGGTATGTTCTTCCATCTGTTTATGTCTTCCTCTATCTCTTTTTTCAATGTCCTGTAGTTTCCTGGGTAGAGGTCTTTTACCTCCTTAGTTAAGTTTATTCCTAGGTATATTAGTTTTTTTGGTGCAATGGTAAATGGGATTGTTTTTTAAATTTCTCTTTCTGTAAGTTCACTTTTGGCGTATAAAAATGCCATAGATTTCTTGGTGTATCAAAAAACCTGAATAGGCCAATAACTACTGATGAAATTGAAACAGTAATCAAAAAGCTTCCAGCAAACAAAAGCCCTGGACCAGATGGCTTCACAGGGGAGTTTTACCGAACATTCAAAGAAAAACTAAAGCCAATCCTTCTCAGATTATTCTAAAAAATTCAAGAGGAAGGCACACTCCCAAGCTCTTTCTATGAAGCCAGTATTAGCCTAATCCCAAAACCAGATAAAGACACCACAAACAAAGAGAATTACAGGCTAATATCCTTGATGAACATAGATGCTAAAGTCCTCAACAAAATTCTATCAAACCAGATCCAGCATTACATTAGAAAGATCATACACCATGACCAAGTAGAATTTATTCCAGGAATGCAAGGCTGGTACAATATCTGCAAATCAATAAACGTGATACATCACATAAACAAATTGAGAGAAAAAAATCGATTGATACAGGAAGGGCATTTGACAAAATCCAACACCCTTTTCTGATAAAAACGCTCAGCAAAGTGGGAATATAGGGATCATACCTCAACATAATAAAAGCCTTATATGACAAACCTACAGCCAACATCATACTCAATGGGCAAAAACTAAAACCATTTCCCTTAAGAACAGGAACAAGACAGGGATGCCCACTTTCACCACTCCTGTTCAATATAGTACTGGAAGTGCTAGCCAGAGCGATCAGACAAGAAGAAGAAATAAAAGGCATCCAAATTGGAAAAGAAGAAGTAAAATTGTCATTATTTGCAGATGACATGATACTGTACTTAGAGAACCCTAGAGACTCCATCAAAAAATTATTAGACCTAATAAATGAATTTGGCAATGTAGCAGGATACAAAATTAATGCCAGATAAGCTTTTGTCTGTGAACCAGACGCCCAGGTGCTGGAGTGTGTGGCTACATTGCACAGGGGGATCACTCCTCTCTCTCCAATGAGTTCAGCCCCTGCTACCACAGGAAGGGGAAAATGCTTGTGGACACCACTCCCACCAAGAGACTGTTTGGATCAGCCTTGCTAAGTTCCAGATACCCAGCCCCTCTGGCCTCTATTCCCAGGGAGGGGAAGGAAGACCGGCTCAGAGTAGAGACATTCAAAGTGTGAGTCCCTCAGAGGCTATTGTCTGGGACCTGGATGAAGTGCTTAGCGCCACCCCCACCCCCCAAGGGCTGGGCTGGTATCACTCCCAATGAGAGACTCTTTCAATCTATGCCACTGAGCCTGGGGTGGCTGAGCTTGCCCCTGTAAAGGGAATGGCTGGCCGCATTCAACCTGAACCCACAGTGAGCCCCTCCAGGGGAAACTAGACTTGGAGACTTTGGAAGAGACTGAGTGGTTTGGCTGTGGAGTAGGAGCCACTTTCCCCCATTGAGTGCCTGACTGTGTGATCCCAAAGTAGGGGACCTACTAGCCCTGTCCTCCCAACCCTGGTTAACCTGTCTTACTGAACTCACAACTGGAGAAGAGGCTGTGGTTCACGGCCAGCCGGGCCCACTCTACAGTCTTTCTTCAGAAGTCTCTACAGGAAGACCAGGGGGAAGTGGAGTAACTGAAAGGTAGAGATAGACCTCAGGGAGCCTTACACCTTTTACAGAGCTTCCCCTTGGTCTTAGTTGGAGTAAGCCAACCCTTATACAAAGATTGGCCCCCTCCCAGGCACACCCAGGTGCAGTAAACACAGACACACAGAGTGAAAGATATTGTAGCTCCAGACAAGTACTTGAAGGTCAGTTATACACAACAACTGACATCAATCTGTACCTAAACCCTGACCAAGTGGACCCAGAACTAACACAACCAAAGATGGGCTTAGTCTACACTGGAGCTTGATCCAACAGGCCACATTCAAAAAGGGATTCTGGCAGGCACCAGACCCTGCTGGGAACAACTCCCTCCCCCCCCCCCCCGCCCCCGGGTGGCAGCCCTGGCACAGTGTATCATATATGGCTATCAAAGTTTGCCCTTATAATCAGTCATCCTGAAGGGCTACTTCCACCCGTGAAAGAGCCAATAGCATTCAAGACTCAACTATAATAGGAGGGTGTGCATAACCCACAAGAGACATTCCTGGAGCACGTAGCTCAGGTGATCTGGAAGATTGTGCCACTGAACCTAACAAGATACCTTCATCATGAAGCCATCATTACAAGTTTGGAATTCATAGCAAATCTACCCAATACACAGAGACAAAATGGGGAGATGAAGAAATATGCCCATATGAAAGAACAAGAGAAATCCCCAAAAAAATACTTAAATGAAAAGAAAGCAACCAAAATACCAGATGTGTAATGGGGGATTGTAATCCACCATACCATTCTTTTGACATTGTTTCTGTAAATGCTGACTCTGATGGATATGTAGCTTGTAGATAAACAGCATGTTTGTATTAGAATCCTAGGAACTAACCTCCGAAGATACAGATTCTGACCTGTAGTTATCCCAGCTCTAGAAGAATTGCTGACCTCCAACCATAAAACCAGCATGATGCAAAACCAGAATGACAAAAACTAGGATGACTCACATCAGACCATCACTTGGAAAGTTTCGAGGTCCTTATCAGAAGGGATTGTGCTGTTCTGCATGCATAGAATTTTTCAACCACCTCCCCTTGATCTCTTTGTCCTGCTCTCCTATCCCTCCTTATAAAAACCTCTGCCTGCACTAAGATGTTAAGGTGGTCTTGAGGCATGAGCCTGGCATCTTCTCAGGTTGCCAGCACCCTAATAAATCACTTTATTTTTTCACCAGCACCTGTCTCAGAAGTTTGGCTTTCGTGGCAACAGGCAGCTGAACCTGGTTTTCAGTTACAGTTGTGGGGAACCAGGCAGGAGCAAGTGGGAGCCCCCTGGTAAGTCCCTGGACTTTGGGAGGGATTTCCCAGGCTGCCTGTGGATGATCAATCCCGTGGGAAAACTTGGGAGTGTCTAGCAACTGCCAAGTGATTTTACTTGGGGACTGTTCCTCACTTTCTCACAGTGCTGGTCACCTGCTATGTCCAGCTGAGGGAAGTAAATGGGCTGTTGGTGGGCTGAAAAGCCCAAACTGGGTAAAGTCCCTGGTGTGCACAACCAGGAACCCTCTATCCTGCCATTTGGGTTCTCTGAATTGCTTAGGATTCCATAGGAATCAATAGGCACAACTCAGTGACAAAATAAATAAATAAATAAATAAATAAATAAATAAATAAATATCCCAGTTCCTCAGTGTAGAATCTGGTTGGAGCACTCTTTCAGTTTTGTTACATGAATTTTGGGGTAATATTTGCTTTGCTTGTTGCATATATATTTTGGGTTGTCTTAATAATTGTGTTTTTAATTTGGGATATTATTGCTTAGAGAAATTTGCATAAGAATCATACTGCAATATAGTTGCTTACTCATTTCTATTTATCTAATTGTTATTTTGTGTGTAAGCCTTGAGTCTTAAGCATGAGAGGCCTCAGTGTCAGTACCCAGCGGTATCCCCTAGGTCACATTCTGGCCAAGTGGTCCACCTGTGTTATGAGCCAATGATCAATAAAAAGATGAACATGTATTATAACAGAATTGTTTTGCCCAAGGTCTAGTAAGTAGGATAAAATCTCTTATTTTCAAGCTTTCATATTGTTACATCATAAGAATTCTAATCAGAAAGTACTAAGTTGATGGTTCAAAGAGGGGGGAAATATCTCATTCCTCTCCCAGACTGTAAAACTCAAAAAGAAAAATGTGAGGAAATAAGTCTGGTAAACACTCTAAATCCTCCTTCTAGAGGCCCAGGAGCTGCTGCAGTCCCAGGAACAATGGGGAAATTAATGCCATCCCAGAACCATGTGCAGGCTTTGGAAGCAGCAGGGGGCCACTAGCTACATCCATGTAGAGTGAAAATATGGCACTTTTCAATTCAGGCTGCTGCGCCTGATATCTGCCCCACCCCCTCGTCTCTTCTGAAGCCTCCTTACACGTTGCCAAGGACACTAGATAATAGAACAGTTCACTTTTGAGCACACTAAAGAAATACAGTAATCACCAAGAATCCAAGTGGCTAATTTAAGTTTAACTGATGTCTTTTAAAGTTATTAACATAAAATGTTTGTTTTTGCCTGGGTCTACAAAAAAAAATGTTATCTCTGTTATGGCTCTAAAATTTTAAGTGAATATGCCAATGGAGGGAAAAAATGTTTCTGAAAGTTATGAAATGTATTCATAAATTGCCAATCTAAAGAATACTAATTACTAACTTCTAGTTGTTAGAATTCTAATTCAGCTGGAAAAAAGTATATGATTTTGGTCACATGGAATTGAAAGTACGTTGTTCTAAAGATGGTTATTTCTAATTGAGTTAAAAAGACCAAACAAAGAAGGACTAGGAGAGTTGCAGAGGGTCTGTGTACATCTCAGAGGGTTTGTGCAAGCTGAAGGATTGTGAAGAGCAAAGAAGCAAAAAGAGAAAGAATTGAGGAAGTGAAAAAAGGTGAAAAAGAATGAAAGAAAGGGACATACATGTTACAGGAATTTGTATACTAGAAGAGGAATACTCAAGAAGGGAAATGGAAATAGGAAAAAAGAAATAAGAAAGAAAAAGAAAAGCATATAGATAGATAGTAAAGCAGAGTGGTAATTTTAATGACAAATGAAAAGGCCAGGAAGCTCCCTTTGATTTTTCAAAACCAAGGTAATTTCCCCACAGGAATCCCAGGTACAATTGACAGTGGAGAACAAATTAATTGATTTCTCCATCTGATATATTTTCATTTGTAATTCTGAGTGTTATCTTAAAGTATTGTTCCAAAATAAGCAAATTCCTTTGTCAATTGCATTAAAATCAGATCTATAATCATATTATTTGAAGGTTTTTTTGTCATTTAGAGACAGTCATTGTTTCACTCTGATGCATTTGCAAAAATGTTACATCTTCTGAGTTATTCTAAAATATGAATTTCTGAGAATAAATTTTAAGAGCATACCTTTAAAATACATAAAATTTATAAAACTCTAAGAAATAACTGGATTCATAGAGATACTGGAAAATAATCAGGATAAGCAGGAATTAATTATGGGGTTGAATAGACTGAAAATTATTATTCCTATGACTATTCAAAATATTGATTTTTAAAAACTTGTTTGTTTTCTTAGAGCAATTTGGTAAATTGTTAGCAATATCAAAACATTTATATTTTTCTCCCTACTTGATCCCTCCAGAATTTAAAATCTATTAATAAGTGAGTATTATTATTTTCAAGGCAATATATTTATTTTCATTAATCCAATAGGAATCTGATTTCCTTAGCAAAGATACACAAAGTCAGTTTCCAATTGTAGTTTTATTAATCAAGACTCTGACTGTAATGTCATGTTTGAGAAAGATATGCTGAGACTCTAGATGTCAGCAATAACCTTTAAGGAATGAAGATTGACTTTGAAGCCAATAAAAGCCCCTGATACAATAAAAGGTGTTGGGAAAATTGGACAGGCACATGCAAAAAATAAAACTAGACCACTGATTTACACCATACAAAAGCATATACTTAAAATGGATAAAAGACTTAAATCTAAGTCACGAAACCATAAACATCCTAGAACAGAACATAAGCAGTATAATCTCAGACATCTCTTGTAGTAGTGTTTTTGCCAATATATCTTCTAGCACAAGAGAAACAAAGAAAAAAATAAACAAAGGGGACTACATCAAAATAGAAAGCTTTTGCACAGAAAAAGAAACCATCAACAGAATAAAAAAGGAACAAAACTGTATGGGAGAACATATTTGTCAATGAGACATCTAATAAGGGGTTACTTTCCAAAGTATATAAAGACATCACCTCCCACCTGCCTGAATGGCTATCATCCAAAAATCAACCATAAGTGCTGGTGAGGATGTGGAGGAACGGGAACCCTTTTTCTGCAGACTGCCGTTGGGAAATGAGACTGCACACCATGGAAAGGAGTATGGAATTCCCTCAAAAAATTAAAAATGGAATTGCCTTTTGACCCAGTGATCCCACTTCTGGGACTACATCCTAAGTATACCAAAGCACCAATCAGAAAGAATATATGCTCTCCTATGTTCATTGCAGTGCTATTATAATAGCCAAGATCTGGAAACAGCCCGAGTACCCATCAGCAGGTGAGTGGATAAAAAAACACTGGTACATTTATTTACCCAATGGAATACTACAGGGCTCTAAAAATGAAGGAACTCTTACCTTTTGCAACAGCATGGATTTAGAGATTATTATGCTAAATTAAATAAGCCAGGCAGAGAAAGAAAAATACCATATAATCTCACCTATATGTGGAATCTAATGAACAACATAAACTGACAAAGAAAATAGAAACAGAGGCATAGATACATGTGACAGCTGTTGAGGAGGGGGGGGGCAACTAGATAAAAGAAGATGAAGGGATTATACAAGAAACATATATACATAACACATAGACACAGACAACAGTGTGGTGATAGCCAGATGGAAAGAGGGGTGGAGGATATGTGTTGGTGGGAAAGGAGGGGAAATGGTGATGGGAAGAGACTTTTGGAGGATGATGGGTGCACAATGCAGGGTGCAGATGATGTTTTATTGAGTTGTACACTTGAAACCTGTATAGTTTTGTAAACCAATGTCAACCCAATACATTCAATTTTAAAAATTCAAGGATATATGAAGGTATCATTGAAGAAATTGGTCAGGGTGAAAGAAAGCACTGTAAATAACAAGGTAGTTCAAGGCAGTTTGGTGACTGCATTTTTATATAGCAAACTGCTGTAAAATGTTCACTATATTCTTGGGTTTATTCCCTAGAGTATCTTGAAAGATGTTCTCTTTCAAGGGATCCTAGAGTTAGTGACCTTTTACTGGGTCACTAGTTTGGATTCCTTTTGCTAGTATTTCTGTCCTGTTTTTGCTTCAATATATGACAAATATAAAACTCTGGTCACCAACTCAGGTGTGCAAGAAATGTCATTTTAATTTTCTATAATGTAATATTTTTATATAGACATTTCCCCCCTAGGGTTGCCCAGAGTTACCCAATTTATGTGAAGTTGTCCAGTTATTTCATGGTTTTCTATCATTTCAAAGCCTCAGTACTATACACTGGCTTGAGTTAATACTTTGTGGAGTTTAGAGTCTGGGGGTTGTGGGTATTGCACCTAATCTTAGGTTGTTATCATCTACTCAGCAAGCTGTATATTCCCTCAGAAGTAAGCAGTAGATATAGTGTTCAAGAGTGCAGACAGGTGGCTAATCTCTCTGTACTTTAGTTTCTTCATGTACAATGGAAATAATGAAGCATCGTCTACATAATGGTTTTGTTGTGAAGTATCTGTGAGATAGTGCTTAGAATACTTAGCGTCTGTCAAGTAACCACAAAAAATTAACTATTGATAGCTATTATCCCATCCTGTACTAAATCTTCAATTAACGCAAGTTGCTGACAGGTCCCTGTTACTGATCCCACATTGCTCTTATTCACTTTTTTATCGGGAGCACTTACGTGTATCCTACATTCCTGAACACAAAGTCTCTTGGATTGTACTTTCTCTTAGCTATGTGTCTATCCTTCTTGGACACATAAATAACACTTGAACTTCTAAGGTACCTCAGGCTGACTTCCCTAGACACACCAAGTATCCATCTCTATTCTCTAGTGCCACATGATTCTTGCAACCAGATGCTGAGACCAGATGCTGAGACCAGATCCATTTTGGTACTGTGGCTAGTGTGAGAAAGAGGATAAAGGCAAAGACCCCCCTTTCAAACACACACACACACACACACACACACACAAGTGTTCCTCCCTTCTTCTACTTCCACTCTGTTCTCCAAAACGCAACAGTAATTTTATTTCATCTGGGAGAAAGAGAGGGAATTTTCTCAGAATTAATATTGCGTTTTTTCATGTTTATTGTTTATGCAATGAGTTTTATGCCCAGAGTTCTTCAAGGCTTAAGCTTTTATAGGTCAAAACTATCATTTTCTCACATCTCTAAAGAGGCATTAGATGCTCAAAATCTGTAAGGACTCTCTTTGAGACAGTGGATGTCTCATAAACCCATGTGGGACAAAGGAGTGTGTAATGTGGGCAACAAAAATTCTCGAGGGAAACACAATAGTGAATATATTAAAATATTTCCAGATGCAATATGAAAGTAACAGTAATGCTCTTTTACTCGTGTTAAAAAAATATGAAAGAATTAAGCCATACTTTATCCCCACTCAAATCTCCATTCTAGGAAATCTCTAACCAGCAAATTATTTTCAGAACTTAGGTAAGCTCAAGGAAGTTATATATTATTTATAAAAAGCTTTCAAAACTCTGAAAGTTTTAAGCATAAAAATATGACTCCATAAAAATGAAAGTAAATTTCATTTCCAAACACAAAATTATGTTCACAAAAGAAACATACAAAGTCTATAAGTTACAGGTTGTGTGTTATATTTGCCAGAAAATCTATGAGGGGGAAAAAACAGAAAAAAATCACTTACTTATAGCCTTTCTTCAATTAGAATTATTCTAATATTATATGGTAAAAAAAAATGGACAACTTTGGCAATATTAGGCCTCCAAATCCACAAGACTTCATAATCAATGTTGCCTAATAGCTCTTTAACCGTTTGAGTCCCAAGCAGCGCGATTGCGCTGCTGAGATTTTATGTCGAGAAAACATACGATTCGTTTGAGTCCCAGGGGGTATTGAAAAAACACTGTCAAAGAATCCCAAACAGCGCAACCGCGCTTTCTCTAAATGAGTACAAAAAGACCCAAACAGCGTGATAGCGCTTGTTTTATTTTATGTCGAGAAATACCAAGCAGCGCGATATTATTTATGATAAATTTTAAGAATGTTAGTGTATCTTTTGGAAGGGTTATAAGGAAGGTGCAATATTTTCAATATTTAGTGTTAGTTAAGCATTGAGATTAATTGCAAAACAAGGCAAAATAATATTTTAGGGTAAAAATTAAACTTTAATATAGGTTGTTTATATCCTATATAGAAAAAAATCTTTATGTGACTTTTAAGATTTTGGAATAAAGTTCAGTTTAAAACTAGGATCTTTTAAAATGTGTACCAAAAAAAAAATGACCACATCAATGGAACAGTAAAAAATAAAAGATTCAAAAAATTAAAGTACCTTGTGTTGCAAGACCCATAAAAATGTTTGATCTAAAGTTTTATTATAAAAATATAAGCTATATGAATACTTGGGCCTTGTCTAACATTTTCCCCACTGAATCTTCAGTTCTCAGAGCATGAATAAAATATGAAAATCATTTCATAAATACTAATTGAAATAAAGAAAATATATCATTTTATCCTCACTTCATATCTGTTACACAATGAAGAATTCATTTCCCCCCATTTCACAAGCAGAGATAGTGAGCGATATTTTTTTCAAATAACACACAGCTGTTTAGTGACAGACATGGAACATTACCAAATCCTGAATTCAGTTATGTTCTTTCTTCAAGAGCAGAGCAAGATTTCTGAAGTTACTAAAGGAATATGTATTTCAGTGAATGACTTCAAACTGTGGTTTTAAATCCATAAAAAAATTGAAACTTTGTCAGATTCAAAAATAATTTTTTCTTTGTTTTGCTTTAAATCTATATGTATTGTAAGGACAACCATTATTTCCTCCTAAGCAGTTATCTATCCATCCATCCTCAGCACTAAAATAAGGGACCCATACAAATAAAATAAAGAAGATGGACTTTAACCTATCACAATAAATAACCCAACTTACTTTACCTTGTAAGGTTTAAAGAACACTATGACTTGTTCATGCCTTTTAGCCTTTCATAGTATGAAATTAATATGTCACATTGGTTTAGTTGTAGGAGGTCCAGCAAAACTTCAACAATTTGATCATTTCCTAACCTATAACCACTCCATAATTTTTCAAGCAACTCCCTCTTACTTTGCCAGGACAATTCCCTCAGTCTACAACTGCAGGATTTCATTCACCCCTAGGATAAGAGAGAAACTCTTTAAGAATAATCTAGCCAAACCAAAACGATATACCTGTGAACTCAGAGTTGTGAAGGAAATTAAAGCCACGTCGAATGAAAGATAAAAAGTTAAAGGAATCAGAGCTATTTAGCAGTGAGAAAATTCTAAGGAAAAGGCAAGGTCATGGTCTTCAAACATTTGAAAGGTTGTAAGAATCCAAAAAGTACTATATTTGTACTGGGACTATAACTAGTAATGTTGGTTGGAAGGCTAAGAGTACAGATTTCAGTTCAATATAAGGAAGTCAGAGCTACTCAAATACAGATTGGGATACACAATTCAGCCCATGTGTAAATGTTTGCTATTTTTTTTGTCACTAGGCTTATCCAAGTGCAGGTTAGGAAACCACTTGGTAAGGTTGATGTAATCCAATTCAATCATTACATTAAGGTTTGGATTTCCTGACCTTTATAGTCCATTCCAACTCTGAGATTCATTGAGGCTCTGAAACCCACTCCACTGGGAGTGTTGCCTGCCAAATTAGTCTTTGCATGAAAGGCACAAAATGATGTCAATTGTTGCAGCTGCAGTGAGTCAGCTGGAAACTGCTTGACAAAGGCAAAGTTCAACCTAGTTACTAAACTCAAACTAATTTTAAATGATTTTGGCTTTCTTAGATGGTTCCAGAATTGCACACTCAATTAATGCTGTTGATTTCGGTCAAGTCTCCACAAAAAGAAGTGGAAAGCAAGGCAATTATTTGAATAAATCAAACAAAAGAAACTAGATTTTTGTTTTAATGCTATTTTCAATGATCCAAAAAAATCAGACCAAAAGTCCATCACAATTCAGGATATAGGAGGTTGAACTGGAAAATAGAAGCTCTCAGTTCTAGTCCCTGCAATATTTCACTATATCTGAGTCAGACTGATCTAGATTTGAATACTAGTTTAACCATTGTTATCTGTATGATTTTGGAGGAGCTACAACAATCTTGAATTTCAATAATCTCATCTTTAATAGCAACAACAACTATTTATTGAGATCCCTCTATGAGCCTGTCACTGTACTACAGCTTCAAATGCATACTTGAATTTCTGTGAGATAGGCATTGGTATTCATAGTTTAGAAATGGAAATGGACTTAAATAGCTAAGCTAACTTCTCCAAGCCACACAATTGGGGATTTTATCAAGTTGGACAAAACTTTTTTACATTTCATGGTAAGCTTTTAGCCAATGAGATTAAAAAATGTTATATGGATCTTCCAGGAGGATTTCTTTGAGAGAGGGGGCATGCCCTTCTTGAATCCTGACTGCATCCTATAATCTAAAAGATGTCTGTGACAGCTAGAGCTCTACTAACTGCCTTTTACCACACCTAGTGATGAGAAAGTCATGAATTGAAGAGTCTGCATCCCTGATGATTTTGTGGAACCACTAGTTATATGTCTTAAGCAATTTATAAATGAAGTTCTTTAACATAAGAAATATGCTTCTTTCAAGTTAAACATTATAGGATACTATTAATTTGAATTTTAGTCAAATGTTGCTGAACCTGATCCAATTGATATACCACACATCCAAATAAATTATGTTTCTGGGTCAGAGGCTCATGCTGGGGCATAAAGTGAGAAAGGTTTGATTAGATGAAGTGTAAATAGTAACTATGGAAGCTGAAAAGCCATCAAGCAACTGAGAACTGTTGCAGGTTATCAAGTAGAGCCTGGTAAATGTGGGTGTAGTTTAACTAAGAAACAGTATATATACAACATAGATTGGAGTTGAGGACAAAAGTTTGTCTTTGTTAACGTAAAAAACCATTGAAACCTGAAAAGAATTTTTGTGAGTTTATTTGAGCCAAACTGTCGACATATGCCAGGAAGCAGAACCTCAACAAATTGAGATAATGCTCCGGAGAATGGCGGGGTTACATTTGTATTTATACATTTGCAATCCAAGGAGGGATGTAGGTGGGTTACATGAAATTCATTGGTGATAGATTAAGGAGGAGGGATAAAGCAAAGCAAAGGAAACCCCTGGTATTGGATAAAAAGTAAAATGATGGACACATACTTAGGAGGGTGCACGATCAATTAACATGATGATGAAGGAATTTGTGGTATCTGTTCTGGCGCCCAGCACATTTGGTTGTGCCCCAGGGGCTCCAGAAAAAGGGAAGTTACAAGTTACCCAGACATTTCAAGGGTATGTTATCATAGATGCAAAAAGACAGATAGGCTCAGTTAAGGTAAAGGTTGACCTTGTCAGTGAAGATGCCAGCCTAGGGCGTAATTGCCCACCATAACTGCTTTAGTTAAAGTTTAATTTCAGACAATCCTTTGTGGTTACTTTAGGTCTCTGAGTTTGCAAGACTGCCATGCAGGCCTCCCCTGAGCGTCTCAGGTCAGCATGTGGCCCCTTTTGTCCACATCTTAATAAACAAGAGCACTGACAAATCAATTCTTACTCTGATGATCCTCTAGAACAGCGGTTCTCAACCTGTGGGTCGCGACCCCTTTGGGGGTCAAACCACCCTTTCACAGAAGTTGCCTAAGACCATCGGAAAACACATATATAATTACACTAGTGGCCTGGTGCACAAAATTTGTGCACGGGGGAGGGGGTGTTCCTCAGCCTGGCCTGCACCCTCTCCAATCTGGAACCCCTCAAAGGATGTTCTACTGCTAGTTTATAGGGATCAGGCCTAAACCGGCAGTCAGACATCCCTCTCGCAATCCGGGACTGCTGGCTCCTAACCACCACTCACCTGCATGCCTGCCTGCCTGCCTGCCTGATTTTCCCTAACCACTCTGCCTGCCAGCCTGCTTGCTCCCAAATGCCTCCCCCCATCAGACTGATTACCTCCAACTGCCCCCCATGCTGGCCTGCTTACCCCCAACGGCCCCAACCCCCACCAGCCTGATCACCCACAAGTGCCCTATCCTCTTGGCCTCTAACTGCCTCTACCTCAGCTCCTCCACCATGGCTTTGTCCAGAAGAGCGTCCGGAAGGTCTCCTGGAAGTTCTCCCAGTCTAATTAGCATATTACCCTTTTATTAGTATAGACTAGAGGCCCAGTGCACAAAAATTTGTGCACTCGGAGGGGAGGGCCTGTGCCCTCTCGCAGTCTGGGACCCCTCAGGAGATAATGACCTGCTGGCTTAGGCCTGCTCCCAGGTGGCAGAGGGCAGGCCCAATCCCTAGGTGCAGCCCCTGGTTGGGCTCAGAGCAGGGCCGATTGGGGAGTTGGGGCACTGCCCCCTGTCATGCACAGAGCAAGGCGGATTGGGAGGTTGCGATGCCACCCCTAGTCACGCTCAGGGTACAGTCGATTGGGGGGTTGGGGCACCACCCCGTCACACTCAAGGCAGGGTCGATAGGGAAGTTGCGGCACCACCCCCGTCACACACAGAGCAGGGCTGATCAGGGGTTGGGGCTCCGTACCCTGTCACACACAGAGCAGGGCCGATCAGGGAGGTGAAGGAGCCCCCCCCTGTCACACACAGAGCAGGGCCGATCAAGGGGGTTGAGGAGCTGCCCCCTGTTCACGCACAGAGCAGGGCCGATCAGGGGGTTGAGGAGCTCCCCCCTGTCACACACAGAGCAGGGCCGATCAGGGGGTTGAGGAGCTCCCCCCTGTCACACACAGAGCAGGGCCCATCAGGGGGTTGGGGCGCCTTCCCCTGTCACGAACAGAGCAGGGCGGATAGGGAGGTTGTGGCCCCGCTCCCTGTCACACACAGAGCCGCAGGGCGATTAAGGGGTTTGGGCGCTGCCCCCTGTCATGCTGATCCCGGTGCCGGGAGGCCTTGCGGCTCCGCTGATCCCGGTGCTGGGAGGCATATTACCCTTTTACTATATAGAATAGAGGCCTGGTGCATGGGTGGGGGCTGGCTGGTTTGCCCTGAAGGGTGTCCTGGATCAGGGTGGGGGTCCCCACTGGGGTGCCTGGCCAGTCTGGCTGAGGGGCTGAGGGCCGTTTTCAGGCTGTTGGGTGACTAAAGCTCCCAACTGCTCCTTTTTTTCTCTCTCTTTTTTTTTATTCTGGGCCAGCTTTAGCTCTGAGGCCTCAGCTGCTGAAAGCAGGTTTCTGGCCTTTGTTTACCTTCTGTATTTGATACAATGTTGCGGTCCGGCTGGCTGAAGCCCGGCTGACTAACCCAGGTTTCTGGGGTTTTGTTTAGCTTCTATATTTGCAACATAGTTGCTTAGAGTTGCAGCTGAGAGGCCGGCAAGTCAGGTGGGGAACGTTGGAGTCCGCAGTCACTGGAGCAAGCAAGCCTCCCTGTTCGCTTCAGTGCATGGCTGCCGGCCGCCATCTTGGCTGGCAGTTAATTTGCATATCGCCCTGATTATCCAATGGGAAGGGTAGCAGATGTATGGCTAATTACCATGTTTCTCTTTTATTAGATAGGATATTGTTTTTATGATTAATCACTATGCTTTAATTATGTTCAATTTGTAACAATGAAAATAGATCCTGCATATAAGATATGTACATTATGATTCATAACAGTAGCAAAATTACATTTATGAAGGAGCAACGAAAATAATTTTATGGTTGGGGGTCACCACAACATGAGGAACTGTATTAAAGGGTCGCGGCATTAGGAAGGTTGAGAACCACTGTTCTAGAATCAGATACTAAATAATAAACCAATTATAATTTCCTACTAGAGGACAATAAGAACATCCTTTGATTTGTTCATTTAAATAATTGTGGCATATTCTTCTATGTGCCATGCCTAAGGACTGACTGAAGACACAGAAATCAAAAAGTGTGATCCCTGCCTTCTACAGAAGAAGACTTAAAATTAAACAAATGCACAGAAACTGAATGCTGTGAAAAGAGTATGCACAAAATACTCGGGAGGCCCAGAAAGCACACCCTGCATGGATGTCAGGAGGGATGAAGATAAAGATTTCTCAAAAGATGTGGCAGTTGACCTGACTCCTCAGCAATACATATGAGTTAACCATGCATAGGAAGTGCAGTGGATGCTCTAGGCCAGGGGTGGGGAACCTTTTTGTGAGTGCGTGCCAAAACCAGCAAAATCTCTGACTCAAAATTCTTCTGCGTGCCAACCCTAATTTTTTGAGAACATGTTATGCCTACTTGATATCTCTTAAGGTGTACGTATGTGAAGAACCTTGAAGAAATAATAAAATTCATTCGAGCGACAAAGACACAGTATATGATGATAAAAAATACATTTATTTTTTAATGTATACATGTACACTGATAGTCTGACAGAAAACTTTATGACTCCATTTGATATTATCAGTGGGACTTTTGCTGCTGCATCACTGATGACAGAGATTTTACATCAGGTTTATATTTCGTGACCTTCAGAGATATGCATGAGTTACTACTTTCATCCAGGCTACTCCTATTATGAGACTTAACAAAATTCATCACTGAGAACAAAGATTCACAAGCGTATGTGGATGAAAATATGGAGAGTAAGGCTGTTGCAAAGTTTTTTAAACAGAAAAATTTTTCTGGAATGGCATTCCAAGTCCTCAAATAGTTCGTTTTCGACACTTCTCTCTGGTACTCCTGTCCCTAACCACTTTTTTTTCAATGTTTTCCAAATCAACTCTAAGGTCAATAAATTTCTGTTTCCAAATTGAGCTACTCTGAAATTCAATCAACTGCATTTCAAAGTCAGCCATGTCTATGGTCTTTAAGATAACTTTTTATGTAAAATTATTTATTTTACCTTTATTTTTCCCCTTTTTTTCTCTTGCCCTAGGAAATAGATTATTGAAAATTCTGCTATGTGAGATGTGGGAGATTTTAATGCCTATATTTTATTCTAGTATGGTTTTACAACTTACATTTAAGTCTTTTACCCATTTTGAGTTTATTCTTGTGTATGGTGTAAATTGGTGGTCAGTTTAAATAAATAATGGTGCTCACAAATTTCCCATTTCTGGTATAAATTATTAACCTAATAATGTAGATGTGCATAGATATCTAATCTTGGCCTTTCCACTATATCATCTTTCCCTTGTTGCCAAATATATCCCATTTTTCTGTCACACATTTCTGATTCCTATACTGAGTCCCTCCTTTTTCATTCCTTCAAAAAAATGTACTGAGCACCTACTATGTCCCAGGAACTATCTTATATATAGAAATCCAGAGGAGAGTTCCCATCTGTTGCCAGAGTTTATTCTTCAAATACTATAATTCACCCAATCAAATATGTATAGAACAACTTTAAACTTTATTATTTGAAATTTATGATAAACTTCTGATTTACATTCTTAGATTTCTGCAAATTGTATGGGTTTAAAGTCCTTACAGGTTTAACTACTTATTCTACATATATGAGAAAGTAATCTATAATCATTATCTTAGAATTCTAGATTAGAGGTGTTTTTGTTTCTTTTTAATTGGAGAATACCTAATTCAACACCCCTGCCCAAGTAATGAATACATTGAACAATATCTATATACATTATCTAGTTTTTGCTCAGTTGTCCAGGAACTGGGAGTTTTTTATTACACTAGTTGAGCTCATGTTGTTGGTTCTCTAATTGGTACCATTTCTGCTCTCAGAATCAACAAAGAAAAATGTTGTTGTAAGACAAATATTGAGACAACTATCCTGTCTCAATAAATTTCTCTAAGTTGAGTTACAATTTGTGACAGGGTTTATAGATCCTTCACCATTCTAATACCTGTCCTCTTATGCTCACCACTTGTAATGTTTCTCTGAAAAAATGCAGCACTCCTGATAGAAAAATTAATCCAGATGGACCAGCGCAGAGCAGCTCAAAAACTCCTGAGACTTTGATAATCTGAAATTGCAGGAGTATCACATCTTTAGTTCATTCTGAGCTTATAGAAACTTGAAGTACAAGCCTAATATCCTCATATCTAAACCAACCAATTTTTATGCCTTAATATAGTAAATTATATTTGTCCTTGTTAATTTTTATTGTTAGTTATATCCAATATTCCAGTTCTAGAGAAGTTGAAACTTGACTCAATCAGCTATGCTATTAACTATCCCTCACAATTTTTCCAACTGAAAATATAAGCTTGTCATATATGACTTCACCCAAATAATTGATAACATTTTTCAACAGTATGAAGGCAGAAGACAGAGCCTTGTGGCACTCCCAGATGGCAGCAAGCCATTAATCTTTTACTTTTCTATTCGTCCCCTTTGTACGTATTTTCATATAAAACTAACAAGTGTGCTATAAAATTTAAACAATACATAAGGATTAAATAAAAACAGAAGTATTCCTATTGCAGTCCTACTTTCTGGAGGTAACAACTTTTAATATTTTGGTGCATTTACACAGGTAGATCTGTTTACCTATCTCTTTACATATTTGTATTTTTTTCAAAATTGGACACCCACTCTAAATATGCTTCTGAAACTTTTTAATATTTACAGTCATGTGTCACTTAATGATGGAGGTAGGTTAGGCAACTCTGTTGTTGCATGAACATCACCGAGTGCACTTACATACACCTAGATGGTATAATCTACTCTACACCTAGGCTATACAGTATAGCCTATTGTTCCTAGGCTACAAACTGTACAGCATAGTGCTGTACTGAATAGGTAACTGTAACATAATAATCAGTATTTGTGTACCCAAATATATCTAAACACAGAAAAGGTACAGTAAAAATATGGCATAAAATATTAAAAAATAGAGCTAGAGACATAGAAACATGCAACAGACTGATGAATCTCAGAGGGAAGGCGAGGGTGGATGGGTGGGTGGGAAGAGATTAACCAAAGAATGTATATGCATACATGCATAACCTGTGGACACAGATAATAGTGTGATGAAGGCCTGGCACGGAGAGGTGGGCAGGGGGAGAAGGAGAGAGCTGGCTAGAAGGGGTCAATGGGGAAAAAAAGAGAATATCTTTAATACTTTCAACAACAAAGATAATTTTAAAAAATCCTCAGGTGAGCACTAATAACAACCAAAATGGTACGCTTGTATAGGGCACTTAACTTGAATGGAGCTTGCAGAACTGGAAGTTGCTCTAGATAAGTCAATGAATGAGTGGTGAGTGAATGTGAAGGTCTAGGATATTACTGTACACTATTGTACACTTAATAAACTAAGCTTTTTCTTTCTCCAATAATAACTTAAGCTTACTATAATAGTTTTACTTTATAAAGACAATTTTTTAAACAATTTTAATAACATCTAGCTTATAAAACAGCCATACAAAAATATCTTTTTATCTTTATTCTATAAGCTTTTCTCTATTTTTAATAGTTGACTTTATTTACTTTTTAAGCTTTTTTTTTTTAAAAGTAAGACACACGCACACACATTAGCCTACACCTATACAGGGTCAGGATCATTAACATACTGCCTTCCATCTCCACATCTTGTCCCACTGGAAGCTGCCATCTCTTAAGACAGCAATGCCTTCTTCTGAGATCCTCATGAGGAGATGTCACTCTTATCAGAAATATGTCTATGGAGGCTCCCTTGATTTGTTTCTTTTTATCATAAATTTGTTTGTAAGCGGATAATACTGGTAGAGCAAATACATTCCACTCAATTAATAAAAAACATTCAGTGTTGGGACTCATGTTTTCAAAAATTTTAAGGAGTTTGTTGAGGTCTGAAAAGCTTCTGTTAAACCTTTCACTGTGAATTTTCTTGTGGTTACCCTTCTTTTTCTACTCCTGCAGTTTCCTTTTCTTTTGCCTCCTCTTCAGCTATGATTTCCTGTTCCAATTCCAACAACTCCTCATTAGTCAATTCTACAGGAATCACCTCTAGAAGATCCTCAAGTCATCTTCGTCCACACCTAGGTTAAAATTGTCTGCTATCTCAACACAGCCTTGATTTTGTAACCTCCTTATCCTTGGCAAATCCTTTGAAGTTACGGAGTATATTCTTGCAGATGCCACTTATACACTCCACAATGATGTCACTCTAAGCCCAAGCAAGGTATTTGATGCAGTAATCATTCCAGAATTATATCAGTGTCCTCTCAGTACCTTCTTTAGTTGCAGCAAAACCTGGGAAGAGGTTCTCCTCAGGCAGCAGGCCTTAAAAGTTGCTATAAATCTTGATCCATTGGTTGGATCAAAGAAGTGGCATTTGGAGGGAAAAACACCACTTGGATATTTGGATGAAGACTTCCAATAAAAGATGATATCCAGGAGCATTATTAACAATAAGAAAAATCTTGAAAGGTACATTATTCTTCAAATAGTACTTCTCCAATTCCTTGGCATAGCAATTCAGGAGGGCACCTTGGAAGAAGAGCTGGGACATCCAGAGCTTGCCATTGCTCCTTTAGTACAGTGGCAGTATGTGCTCATTGATATGCTTGAAAGCCCTCATTGTGCTAGAACACAAAGGATTTCAACTTGTAAACTGCAACACTGCCCCAAGCAAGACGGCTATGTGTCCTTAAAAGCCTTGAAACCTGGCATTGACTTGGCCTCATTATGGATGACAGCCCTTTCAGGAATCCATTTCCAGAATAGGGAGGTTTCATCTATATTGAATGTTTGTTCTGGCAAGTAATTTTCCTCCACAATCAACTTATCTAGAGTTCCAAAAATTCTTCAGCTGCCTTCATATCAGCACTTGCAGGCTTTCCACTCACTTTCACATTATGCAGTGAATAACAATTTTTGAATCATTTAAACCATGCAGAGCTAACAGTAAGTTCAACACTGTAGTCAGGTCCAGCCTTTTCTTTCAACATTGCAAACACTTTTTGTTTTGGCCATGCTTGTCGTGATGCTGAGAATACTCTTCTTTGTCTGGTCTTCAATCCCAATCATTAGAAGTTTCTCCATGTCTGAGATAGACCCTTTTTGAATTTCTGTTAGTCTCATTGCCTTCAATGAAGATCTTTTAACAGCTTCCATCGCTTTGTTCTTGTTCTACAAGACCATATCTATGGTGGAATGGGATATGCCTGACTGGCGAGCAATAACCATTACTGATTTTCTACTTTCATAGTCCTTAATTACTTTTAATTTCATTTCCATGCCAATCACTTGACATGGCCTCTTACTGGCAACATTAGCCGTGTATATATACATAGAAGCCATAAGAAACAAAATAACATGAGATTCAATCAAGCACACGAGAAATTGATCCAATCAGAAGATGTGGTAAACACTGGATGTATGAAGCTACTGCCTGCATATCACAGCATATTATTGAAAGGAGTTTTAGGTATAAAATAGGCAGGTTTAGGGAGTTTTATGAATAAAGATGGTCCATGGGAGAGGAGTGCATGGGTGAGGGCTTGGAAACGCCAGAAGGCATACCTTCACAGAAAAGAAAAAAAGGGGGGCTGCCACAGGATAAGGGGAGAGGAAGACATCCATTCACAGAATATAAGGAAAGCCACAGGGTATGGGGAGAAAAAGTAAACAAACTTTCACAGAGGATAGAGAAATGCCAAAAATGGGAGAAAGAGGAAAACAGATTTTCACAGAAGATAGAGAATTCTACCACTGAAGGGGGAGAGGTCGAGGGGGGAACCACATGGGGTTTAGGCTTTGGAGCTGATATTCTGCCAAAGAGTGACCAAGCAGAAGGGAATATCAAGAAACAAAGAACTACAGCCTTTATACAACTTAGAAAAAAGGAGCTTAGTGGGTTACCCCCTTGGAACCCTCTCCCTACATGGGAGTCTGTATTTGCTTCCAATAAATTTCCACCCTTTTCACCTACCACCTTTTGTCCATGGCTTCATTCTTTGAATCCATATGGACAAGAACCCGGGAAAGAAATCACCCTTGCATCCTTCTCAGGGAAACAGCCCAACTCATTATTTAATAGCAAACATTTTTTTATAAGTAGAAAGAGTACACTCTAACCAATAATAAAAAGTATAGTATAGTAATATATAAGCCCATAAAATAGTTGTTATTATCATTATCAGGTATTAAGTAGAGTTCATAATTATATGTCCTATGCTTTTATAAACTATGTGTACCAGTTAATAATGTGGATTTTTTTCAAGAGATGGAGTTACAAATGTTGATATATATGCAATTTTATATGTATGCTATTTTGTTGTGTTGACAACAAGCTTCAAAACTTCATATCTCAAATTTGCTGAAGGTGTTAACATCATAGATATTTTTACGCTTAAAAATGTCAAATTCCATGCCAAAAAAAGAACATTTGTGGGAAGTTTTAATCCATTACTTTATTTTGAAGAAAAGTGCTGCTGAATACTTTGGGAAGCTTATGGTGAACATGCTCCATCTCAAGATACTTGTGAACGCTGGTTTAAATGCTTTAAAAGTGATGATTTCTATGTGAAAGACAAAGAACGTCCAGGACAACTGAAAAAGTTTGAAGGCCAGCAATTACAAGCATTATTGGATGAAGATGCGTGTCAAACTCAAAAACAACTTGCAGAAAGATTAAACGTTGCTCAGCAAACAATTTCCGATCGTATACAAGCAATGGGAAAGATTTTAAAGGAAGGAAAATGGGTGCCACATCAACTGAACAAAAGACAAATGGAAAACTGAAAAGTCATCAGTAAAATGTTGCTTCAACAGCACGAAAGAAAGTCTTTTTTGAATCAAATTGTGACTGGCGATGGAAAGTGGATTTATTTTGAGAATCCCAAATGCACAAAATCATGGGTTGATCCAGGTCAACCATCAACATCGACTGCAAGGCCAAATCACTTCGGAAAGAAGACAATGCTCTGCATTTGGTGGGATCAGGAAGGTGTGGTGTATTATGAGCTTCTAAAACCAAGTGAAACCGTTAATACTGATCACCACCGACAACAAATAATCAATTGGAACCACGCTTTGATCATAAAATGACCAGAATGGGCCAGAAGACATGGCAAAGTAATTTTGTTTCATGATGACGCACCATCACACTTCGAAACCAGTTAAAGACACATTAAAAGATCTTGCCTGGGAAGTATTAACCCACCCGCCCTATTCACCAGACCTTGGTCCTTAAGATTACCACTTGTTCCGATCGATGGCACAAGCACTTTCTGAGCAGCACTTCAAAATATACGAAGAAGTGGAAAATTGGGTCTCTGAATGGTTTGCCTCAAAACAAGAAAACTTCTATTGGGACGGTATCCACGAATTACCTGAAAGATGGGGGGATGTGTAGCTAGCGATGGACATTACTTTGAATAAAGCACTTTTGATGTTTCTCTTGAAATTATTGGGTTTTCTTTGATTACAAAATCCACATTATTAACTGGTACACCTAGTAACTGGCAGCACAAAGACCTCACCAGCAACATGTGAGTAATGGATTGCACTGTGATGGCTACGACATCACTAGACGTTAGGATTCTTCAGCTCCATTATAATCTTTTTTGTTAGTTAGTTTGTCTGTTAATCCTCACCCAAGGAAATTTTTCCATTGATTTTTAGAGGGAGTGGAAGAGAGAGGGAAAGACTGAGAGAAACATCAATGTGAAAGAAACACATTGATTGGTTGCCTCCTGCATAAGCACTGACCAGGTCCCTGGCCGGGGTGGAGCCTTCAGCTGAGGTACATGCCCATGACTGGAATCAAACCCAGGACCCTTTGGTCCACAGGCCAATGCTCTGTTCACTGAGTCAAACTGGCTAGGGCAGCTCCATTATAATCTTATCACACAGCCATCGTATATGCAGTCTGCCATGGACCTAAATGTTGTTGTGGTACATGGCTATATCATTGGCTCATTTTATACATATTCAAACATTTCAAGTTACTTTATTCTTTAACAGTTGCATTGTATGCCATCTTATACCATAATTTGTTTAACCTATTTTACTTAAAATTTTTGTTAGAAAATGTACTTGAATGTGTAGTTATTGTAATGTACAAAGTTGAGGGGCAGTAATGAGAGAATGTCTTTAGAATTCTTTCCTTAAAGTAAAATCCCTGGTGAATGATTATGAAAAATTACAGTTTAAATAGATACTGTAAAACTTCCTCCAAAAACTGACATTGAATTACATACACCTCAACCAATGTTAAATTACTATGTCCATTTGTGTACATCTTTGCCCCAAAATAAACAGTTTGAATCTTTTAACTTGTGTCACTATGAAAAATAAAAGCTTAACTTATGTGATTTTTTGGTTTATTCATGAATTTGTTTTTCATGTATGAGTCATTTAAATTCCTTCTATAAATTGTCAGATTCTACCTTTTTAATGTTTTCCTATTGGGTTGCCTTTTTAAAAGATCTTTGAATTACAGAGGTCTTATGGTTGTGACACATTTTGCCTTGATAAGCCTTCCCCACTACATTAGCATTAAGGAAAACATTTTCTCCCAATACTTTGTTATTTCATTGTATATAAGTAAATATTTAACCTACCTGAAATTTGTATTGGTGTAGAGAATGTAATGAGCTATCTTCTTTGTTCTCAAATGGCTAGTTATCACACTGTATGTAATGAATGCATTATTCTACACTAATTATGAGATGAAGCTTATATCCTTCTAAATCCCCACATATACTTGGATTTATATCAGTACATTTTATTTCATTTGACTTACCAGTATTATCTATATTTTTGCCCACTCTCTCTTTTTAGGGTTTCCTATAAATCATTGACATGTACAAATTGTTATTTATCAGCACAATTTTTAGTAATGTTTAGGCATTAATATTAGAAAATTTAAGACACTATATTTCCATTGAAAGAAAAATTACAGAAAAACAGAATCATACTTCCTTAAAAACAGAATTAACAGCTAGTTTGCAACCACTTCTCTAGCTTCATAGATGTTTGAGGACTTGATCAAATTCTTCTTTCAACAGTAAGTCAAAGAACTTAAATTCCAGATCTGACCAATGTTGTACTCTGCCAACTAAACAACTGTACCTTATGGGAAAGAGTCTTTATCAAATAATGTGTAACCAAAAAGGGAGCTAGATTCATAAATTTGAAGGCCTTTGAGACTAAGCTAGGCATAAAACTGAATGGACCCCAGCCTGATTAATTTCTTAAACTGAGATGGTTGGCAACAACCCAGTGTCATCACTCATAACAACATGCAGCCCACATGTAGAATGAAAAGATTCCAATACTAAAGGCACAAATACACAAATAAACAATGTTCTTTAACTTTCCTTTTCTTTAATGTGTAGCTCTATCATCAGATATATAAAATAGATGTAATGAAGGCATACATTTTTGCAAAATGGAAAACAACTTCTGCCTATGATTTGGCTTTATTATGATTAATAGATATGAAATGCTGTCTATTTGAACAAGAAACCAAAGTACTTTTTTTTACTTTTTCAAAATAAAGTATCAAGTTTTCCTATTAAATCTATAATGTATAAATTCTTCCATCTAATTAAATTTTAAAATACCTGTTACTCAGGCACTCTCCATTGATCTCAAAGAATAGTTTTTCATCATCTGGGTATTGACAAGCTTCTAAATGAAACTACTACTTTTTAAGAAAAATAATATAGAGCAGTAATTCTAAAGTCTAGATGACCACTTTATCCTTTGAAGGACTAAAAAAACACACACATATATCTCTGGGGCTGGCCACTGGAGATTCCAATTTAGTAAGGGTGGCACATAACATTGAAACTATAATTTTTTTTAATGTTGCATATGATTTTGATAATTTGACTAAATGTTTTATGTTTTCATCCACTGTTATAGAATATGCACTGTAGACCTATAGACCATCAACATTAGATTATCAGTGGAGATAATGTTAAATGTATGAAACTAGGCTGCATTCCAGATACTTTGACTCAGAACATTGAATAGGACCTGGAAATTCCAGTCATAATTGTAATCCTGCTAGGTTTCAATAGCACTAAGTCTAATACTAAGAGGCATCATTGATAATAAATAGTATCACTGAAATAGAAATGCAGAAATAGATTAATTACAGTAACAGTCTTGATTTTGTATTTATTCTACACTTAACCATAGCAAAACATCTTTCATTACCAATTAAATCAATGCTGTGATTTTAACTTTATTGATGTCATGGTTTTGTTTCTATTTAACATGAGGATTTGGTATTAATATATAATTTTCAAAGAGGTAAAATTTAAGCCATTTATATTTCAGTTATAGATATAAATATATTTAAATTCATTTACAGTAAAATTATTCTAAGATGACACTGAGGATCCATGAGAAATGGTTTTTCCTTAAAAAAACAGTATTTGATTACCAATAGTAGCTCTCAAAGAAAGCTACTCAGAAAACAGAAAATTATCCAAGGAGTATCTATAATCACCTGTCAGAATGTGAAAGTTAATTGTATGTGTCAACTTAGCTAGGACACAGTACCCAAAGTCACTGATCATCAGAGAGATGTAAATCAAAACAACAATGAGGTATCACCTCACACCTGTCAGAATGGTTATCATCAACAAATCAACAAATGACAAGTGCTGGCGAGGATGTGGAGTAAAGGCAACCCTCATGCACTGCTGGTGGGAATGCAGACTGATGCAGCCACTAGGGCAGGGGAGGGCAACCTTTTTGTGAGTGCGTGCCAAAACCAGCAAAATCTCTGACTCAAAATTCTTCTGCGTGCCAACCCTAATTTTTTGAGAACTGATATCT
>NW_005871334.1:123042-127717 GCF_000147115.1 Myotis lucifugus | reverse complement strand
TCAGAGATATGCACGAGCTACTACTTTCATCCGTCAAGCTACTCCTATTATGAGACTTAACAAAATTCATCACTGAGAACAAAGATTCACAAGCGTATGTGGATGAAACCAAAACACTGGTCGGATCTAGGAAGGCAGGGAGAGTTAAGGCAGAGGCATAGAAATTGCTCTTCCCCTCTCTTGTCAATCCATGTCTATGGTCTTTAAGATAACTTGTTATGTAAAATTATTTATTTATCTAAGATGCACCTACACTGAATTTATCTGAAAAATAAAAAAGTCGATATTAAGAAAAAAACTGTAAATGGAAGATTATAAGAGACGGTTTTGCATGCCAGCAAAAGTTACTGGCGTGCCATGTTTGGCACACGTGCCAGGGGTTGCCCATCCCTGTACTAGGGAAAATAGTATGGAGTTTCCTCAAAAAATGAAAAATGGAATTGCCATTTGACTCAGTGATCCCACTTCTAAGAATATATCCTAAGAAATCCAAAACACCAATAAAAATAAATGTCTGCACCTCTATATTCATAGCAGCAAAATTGATAAGAGCTAAGATCTGGAAACAGCCCAAGTGCCCATCAGTAGACAGGTGGATAAAAAAGCTGTGGTACATTTATATCATGGAATACTGTGCAGCAGTAAAAAGAAGGATCTCTTACCATTTGAGACAACATGAAGGAACCTGGAGAATATTATGCGAAGTGAAATAAGCCAGTCAGAGAAAGACAAGTATCACATGATCTCACTCATCTGTGGAATCGAATGAATAAAATAAATTGATGAATGGAGTGGATCCAGAGACATGGAAGCATGGAACAGAGTGTGGAATCTGAGGGAAGGTGGAGGAGGGTGGGTGGGAGGTGATCAACCAAAGAACTTGTATGTATATATGCATAACCCATGGATGCAAACAATAGGGTGATGAAGGCCTGGGGCAGGGGCCAGGGTGGGCTGGAGGGGGTCAAGGGAGGAAAAAAAGGGAACAAAAAAGAAAGAGAAATTTTAAAAAACTATCCCATTTATAATTGCATCAATAAAATAAAATACCTAGGAAAAATTTAACCAATAAAGTAAATGACATGTACTCAAGAAATTATTAGACATTGAAAAAAGTGAAGAAGAAATGGAAGCATATACTGTGCTCATAGATAGAATTATCATTAAAATGTCCATAATACCCAAAGCAATCTATAGATGTAATGCAATTCATATTAATATACCAGTCATATTTCACAGAACTAGAACAAATAATCCAAAAATGTATATGGAAATATAAGACCTCAAAAAGCAACAGCAATCTTAAAAAAAAAAAAAAGAACACAGAGGTATCACTCTACCTGATATCAAATTATATGAGAAGGCTATAGTAATCAAAAGAGCATGGTACTGTTATAAAAACAGACACATAGATCAATGGAACTGAATAGAGAGGCCAGAAAAAAACAAGATCACAACTATACTATCAATGAATCTATGACAAAGGAGGCAAGAACATGAAATGGGTAAAAGCAGTCTATTCAATAAATGGTGTTGGGAAAATAGGACCAATACATGCAAAAAATATATCACATTTTAACCATACCCAAAATAGATCACCTTTTAAAACATACCCCAAAATAAACTAAAAATGACTTAAAGACTTAAATGTAAGACCTGAAACCTTAAACCTTCTATAAGAAAAGATAGGCAGTAAACCATTTGACATTTCTTTTAGCAGTACTTTTTTCTAATATATCTCAAGTCAAAGGAAACAAACAAACATAAAAAACAGTAAACAAATGGGACTACATCAAATAAAATGTTTTTGCACAGCAAAAATAAATAAACAAAACAAAAACACAACCTATTGAATGGAAGAAGATATTCACTAATTATGCATCCAATAAGGGGTTAATATCCAAAATTTATAAAGACCTCATACAACTGAACACTAAATAAATAAATAAATAAATAAATAAATAAATAAATAAATAAATACAAAAAAAAACCTTTAAACAATCCAATTTAAAAAAATGGCAGAGATGCAGAGGGCCTGAATAGACACTTCTCCAAAGATTAAATATAGATGGTAAATAGACATATGAAAAAATGTTCAATGTCTCTAATCATCAGAGAAATACAAATTGAAACCACAATGAGATATCACCTCACACCTATCAGAATGGCTAACATCTATAAATTAACAGACCTCAAGTGTTGGCAAGGATGTGGAGAAAAGAGATCCCTTGTGGAGTGTTGGTGGGAATGTACATTGGTGCAGCCATTGTGGGAAACAGAATGGAGGTTCCTCAAAAATTAAAAATCAAACTGCCTTATCACCCAGTAATTCTACTTCTGGGAACATATCCAAAGAAACCCAAAAGACGAATTTGAATAAATATATGCACCCCTATGATCACTGCAGCATTGTTTACAATAGTCAAGATATGGATGCAACTTAAGTGCCCATAAATAGATAAGTAGATAAAGTGGTGATACATATATACAATGGAATATTAGTCATAAAAAAGAATAAAATTTTACTATTTGCAACAGCATGGATGGACCCAGAGGGTATTATGCTATGTGAAATAAGTCAGACAGAGAAAGACAAATACCATATGATTTCACTTATATGTGGAATCTAAAGAACAAAATAAAGTAACACACCAAACAAAACCAGACTCAAAGATATAGAGAAAAACTGCTGGTTGCCAGAGAGGAGTGGTTTAGGGAGCTAGATGAAAAAGGTGAAAGGATTAAGTACAAATTGGTAGTTACAAAAAGTCATTGTTATGTAAAGTTTAGCATAGGGAATACAGTCACTAATGTATGGTGCCAGGTGGGTACTAGACATATGAGGTGGGGGGGGAGATCATGTGTAAAGCGTATGATTGTCTAACCTCTATGCGGTACACCTGAAACTAATACAAAATAATACTGAATGTAAACTGTAATTTAAAAATAAAGGTTTTTAAAAGTAAAATAAAAATAAAAAGTAGATATCAGCAGCTATATCTGAGAACACCAGAATTAGAAGGGCCAGCAAGCTAGTGATGATTTTACCATTTTTAAAATTCTGGCATCTCTTCACCAGAATGTTAATGCAGTCAGAAGTCTAAAAGTGAGCCCTGTGGTGCAGACAGAATGCTGGAAAAAACTTCTGACTCAAAGAACAGGTAATAGAACGCCTAATGCTCAGAGATCATGCAGAAATCTATTTTTTTCTCTGTTCTACCATGCTCCAGTCCCAACAAACCCAAGGCGGGGGTCAAAATTCTGAGGGAAGAGAACCTTCCTCTCTGTTTGGTGGAGCTGTGGCTCCAAGTGAGTGCGGTCACCCCTACTCCTTCTTTGCTCTTCCTGTCCTCACATCACTAAGTTCTGGATATGGGCTCAAAAATGGAAGTGTGCACCAGAGTACAGTAACTAGAATACCACTTTCTGGCCTGTGGACTAAAAAGCTACAGGGAATTGGAAAGCTTCACAGTGATGACAGAAAGCAAAGAACTCAAAGAAACAAACCAAACTGTTGTATATGAACTTCAGGGCTCAATCCAGGCGCACAAGTATGAATCTGATCCTAGCTAGCATACCAAAGACTGAGAACTGAATTAATGGGCAGACCATTATTCAAGTTCTGAACTAAGCACTAAGTAGTACACAGCCACGAAAAATCCAAAATACACTGCTAAAGCTTCAAAAATTGAACTGATATCAGAAATATAACCCACAAGGCTAGGTGAAATTTGTGGCTTGACTATATAAGGAGGTTGGTTTTCTATAAAAACATGAGTATCAATACTCCAATAAGATTAAACAAGACCCAGAGTTTCATAACATAATATTTAAAGTGTCCAAAATACATCCAAAATTAAATGACATACGAAGAAACAGGAAAACCTCAACTCAGATGTGAAAAGATAAAAAGTTGCCAACACCAAGATGGCACAGATGTTGGGATAACCTGACAAAAACTTTAAAGCAGCCATTATAAGATGCTTTATTTAGCAACCCTAAACAATCTTGAAAGGCATTTTATAATAGGAAGTCTGGGCAAAGCAACAGAAGATACAAAGAACCAAATGGATATTTTAAAATAGAAAATTAGCCCTAGCCAGTTTGGCTCGGTGGATAGAGCGTCAGCCTGCGGACTGAAGGGTCCCAGGTTCGATTCCAGTCAAGGGCATGTACCTTGGTTGCAGGCGCATCCCCAGTAGGAGGTGTGCAGGAGGCAGCTGATCAATGTTTCTCTCTCATCGATTTTTCTAACTCTCTACCTTTCTCCCTTCCTCTCTGTGGAAAATCAATAAAATATCTACACTAATAAAAGAGAAACATGGTAATTGGCATACGACCGCTACCCTTCCCATTGGCTAATCAGCTTATCCTTATGCAAATTAACTGTCAGCCAAGATGGCGGCCAGCAGCCATGCACTGAAGCGAGCAGGGAGGCTTGCTTCCTCCACGGACTGCAGACTCCAACGTTCCCCGCCTCACTTCCCGGCCTCTCAACTGCAACTCTAAGCAACTATTACTATGTTGCAAATAAGAAGCTAAACAAAACCGGCTGTCAGTCAGCCCCGGACCGCAACATTGTATCCATGTTTTCAGCAGCGAGGCCTCAGAGCTAAAGCTGGCCCAGAATAAAAAAAAAAAAAAAAAGAAAACAAGGAGCGGTTGGGAGCTTTTA
>NW_005871334.1:109594-122942 GCF_000147115.1 Myotis lucifugus | reverse complement strand
AAAAAAGGATGCGTTGGGAAACGATAGATAACCCCCCATCCCTTAAACAAGCCCTCTACCCCCTCTACCCCGTCTGTGCTGGCGCGCCAGGTGGGACCCCCCGCCTGATGCCAGGACAGCGCTCGAGGGCAAAGCAGGCGGGCCCCTCTCCTCGTGCACCAGGCCTTCTGTCTATATAGTAAAAAGGGTAATATGCCCTCCCAGCACCGGGATTAGGGGGAGCAGGGAGGGCTCCTGCCACTTGGGATCAGCGTGATAAGGGGGCAGCGCCCACAACCCCCTGATCGCCCTGCCGGCTCTGTGAAGTGACAGGGGGGCAGGGGCCACACCTCCCTATCCGCCCTGCTCTGTTCATGACAGGGGAAGGCGCCCCAACACCCTGATCGGCCCTGTTCTGTGTGTGACAGGGTAGAGCCATAACCTCTCCATCGGCCCTGCCCTGAGTGTGACAGTGGCGGTGCCCCAACCCCCTGATCGGCCCTGCTCTGTGGGTGATAGAGGGTGGCACCCCAACCCGCCTCCACGGGCTTTGCTCTGTGTGTGACAGGGTAGAGCCATAACCTCCCCATTGGCCCTGCCCTGAGTGTGACAGGGTGCAGCCCCCAACCCCCTGATCCACCCTGCTCTGTGTGTGACAGGGGGCGGTGCCCCAACTCCCCTATTGGCCCTACTCTGTGTGTGACAGGGGGCGGTGCCCCAGCTCCCCTATCGGCCTACTCTGTGAGTGACAGGGGGGAGCTCCTCATCCCCCTGATGGGCCCTGCTCTGTGAGTGACAGGGGGCAGCGCCCAACCCCCCCTGATGGACCCTGCTCTGTGCGTGACAGGGGGTGGCGCCGCAACCTCCCCATCGACCCTGCCTTGAGTGTAACAGAGGGCGGTGCCCCAACCCCCCAATCAACCTACCCTGAGCGTGACTGAGGGTGGCATTGCAACCTCCCGATCCGCCCTGCTCTGTGCATGACAGGGGCGGCGCCCCAACTCCCCAATCAGCCCTGCTCTGAGCCTGACCAGGGGCTGCACTTAGGGATTGGGCCTGCCCTCTGCCACCCGGGAGCAGGCCTAAGCCAGCAGGTCGTTATCTCCTGAGAGGTCCCAGACTGCGAGAGGGCACAGGCCGGGCTGGGAGACCCCCCCCCCACCCAGTGCACAAATTTTTGTGCACCGGGCCTCTAGTATTTAAAATAAAATAGAAAATTATAGTAACTCAGTGACTAGACTCAATAGCTGAAGGAAGATGACAGATAAGTATCAGTAAACCTAAAGATAGATCAAAAGAAATTAATCAATCTAAACATACAGAGAAAAATGTGTTGTTGTTTTTTTAATGAGCAGAATCACAGACCATGGGACAATAAAAAGAATGCTTGTGTGATCAGAATTCAAAAAAGAGAAAAAAGTGTAAAGCTGAAAAAATATTTGAAAAAAATAATGACCATAAACCATAATAATTTAAGCAAAAGATTTCTATAGATTCTAGAACTTAGTAAGTCTGAAACAGGATAAATCAAATAAATCCATGTCCTTATCCTATATAATAAAAGCATAATATGCAAATAGACCGAACAGTGGAACCATCGATCGCTATAATGTGCACTGACCACAAAAGATAAAATAAAATAAATGCTAAAAAATGTTCAAATAACCCAAAGGAGTTAAGAAAGATAAAAGATTTGGAGTGGTTATATTTATAAATCAGACAAAGCAGTCATGGCTATATTAAAATCAGAAAAGCAATCTTTAGAGCAAAGAAGCTACCAGGAATAAAGAGAGGCATTACATAATCATAAAAGTTTTAGTTCACCAAGAAGATATACCAAGCTACATTTTTATGCACCTAACAGCAGAACTACAAAATACATGGAACAAAAACTGACAGACATATAAGAAGAAACAGATAAATTCACAATCATAGTTGGAGATTTTAACAATTCTGAATGTGATGTAGACCGAAATTCAGTAAGGATATACAAGAACTTACCAATGTCATCAACATATTGGATCAAACTGACATTTATAGAACACTCCATCCAACAGCAGCATAATATACATCCCTCTCAATATCTCTTCTTGACTTTTTCTTGCTTGTATGCCTCTCACATATATTCTCTCAAGTTAGAAATAGGGAATTTTATATACACATATCTCAACTGAATTGAGTATCTTACTTGAACCATTCTCCTCTAATTTAAGCCACTTTCCTTCATCCCAACTCATAGCCTTTTTAAATCTCTTAGGAACTACCAGATTCAGATAAAGAAAAGGTGAGAGGAACATACAGAAATTATTATTGTATTTTCCTCCATAGCTCTAATTTAAAATTTTAAAATAATGTTATAATTTCATAAATATATATAAAATAAGTAAATTACAAAAACAATAATAACCCACTCAGGTTTTAGAAATAGAATGTCAGTATCTTATAAGCCTGTGTCTCTCCCTAATTACATTTGCCTCCCTTCTTACTAGAGATAACCATTATTCTGATCTATGAATAATTCATTCCTATGTTTTGCTATTTATGAATTCCTAAATAATAGCTTAATTTTTCCGGATTCTTAACTGTGTAAAATTTAAATCATACTGCACCTATCCTTTTGACTCTTTTTTCACTCAATATTATGTATATGTTCATCTATATTAGGGAATGTATCATAGGGTGTTCTATTTTATGAATATACCAACATGTTAAAATTCTACTATTGCTGTACATTTGAGTTGTTTCCAGTTTTGAGTTATAATTTTAAAAAAGGCTACTATGCACACATGATACGCACATATACTTTTTTTCTATGGTATACAAATGGAAGTGGAATTCCTAAATCATAGGATATCTACATCTTTAATTTTCCTAGGTAATGCCAAACCTGTTTTCCACAGCGACTGCACCAGCTTACAATCCACCAAAAAGGTATGTATTGCTTCATATTCTTACCAACACTTGATATTTCTGACAATTTAACTTCTGCTAATTGGACCATTTTATGATAGCTCACTGTGATCTAAAATCACATTTTCCTAATTACTAATAAGGTTGATAATCTTTTTATATGTTTATTAACTGAATGTCCTCTTTGGTCATGTGATGCCTTTTAATATTCTTTTAGAATGTTAGGTTCTACAATCACTCTTTCCCTTATAGTTTCTCTGAGAATAAAAATTATCATTGGTATTGGCTTTCTGATCTCTGCAGCCACTTAATATTACCTCCAAGAGTTCATAAAAGAGGTGCCAAGAGGCACCAAGTGTTCCCACTTCACCACAAATCCGATTTCACACCACTATACAAGCTCCTCTAGAAATAGTTGAGTCATCTTCCAACTGAACACCACCTCATTCAAGTCTACTTTATCCATTACCCCTTTATTTCTGAAGAAGACATATTAGGATTTGAAGTATTCATAGAGTAAATATCTTGGAGATTTAAGTTCCATAAAATAATTCATCATATATCAGTATGTTCTCATTTTAAAGAGGAAGAAATAAATACTCAGAAACATAAACAGAACCAAATTTAGAATGTAGGATTATTTTTAAAATAATCTCCTTATAATTTTAGATAAAAATTAGAAGACTATTTTTGTAATTATTAAAATACTACACATTCATATAGAAAACTTAAGCAATGTGAAAATATACAAAGGAGAAAATAAAATTCACCCCATGTCCCATAAGCAGAAAGTAACTACTATATATTTTTATGGAATAAATTTCTAAATCTCTCTCTCTCTCTCACACTCTCTCTCTCTCTCTCTCTCTCTCATCCTATCTCTATATGTCTATCTCATTCTTTATTGGCACTTAGTTTATTTCTTTTTATTGCATACAATCTATATATATAAAAGCCCAGCATCTGGAACAGTGGAACGACCAGAACAACTGGAATGACCGGTGGCAATGACATGCACTGTGGCAGACAACCGGCCTGATTCAGGCCCAATCGGCGCCCCCGCCCCGCCCAACCCTGTTCCCCAATCAGGCCAACCTCCCGCATTCCCTTCCCCCAGCCGGCCCTGCCCTCTGTCACCCCCCAACACCCTGATTGGGGGCTGCGCTGGCCATACAACTGCCCACAGCCCCTCCCCCACTCCTGCCCAGAGGATAGGCCCCCGTTGGGGTGGGCTGTCCGGACCCCACTCGTGCATGAATTCATGCATTGGGCCTCTAGTAGTATAATAAATACCTTTGACATATATTATCTCACATTTATTTTGTTTTCCTTATGATACATACCTAGAAAAAAATGTCTGTGTTAAAAGACACTCATATTTTAGTAGCTTACTTTCATTAACAAACTCCCCTACAGAAAGCACCAATCTATCCTATGTAATAAAGAGGAAATATGCAAATTGACCCTCACACCCTCACATCACAAAATGGATGCCCCCATGTCATCACAAGATGGCCACCCCCATGTTGTCACAAGATGGCCACCCCAACATTATCACAAGATGGCTGCCACACAATGGCTGCCCCCATGTCGTCACAAAATGGCCACCAGGGGAGGACAGTTGGGGGCACCAGGCCTGCAGGGGAGGGCAGTTGGGGGCCATCGGGCCAGCAGGGAGGGCAGTTGGAGGCAATCAGGCAGGCAGGGGAGGGCAGTTGGAGGCAATCAGGCCAGCAGGGAGGGCAGTTGGGGGCCATCGGGCCAGCAGGGAGGGCAGTTGGAGGCAATCAGGCAGGCAGGCAGGCGAGTGGTTAGGAGCCAGCAGTCCTAGATTGTGAGAGGGATGTCCAACTGCCAATTTAGGCCTGATCCATGCAGGCCTAAACCAGCAGTTGGACATCCCCAAGGGGCCCCAGATTGGAGAGGGTGCAGGCTGAGCTGAGGGACACCCCCCCAGTGCACAAATTTCATGCAGTGGGCCTTTAATATATATATATATAAAGCCAGTGTCTGTGACAACCACGAGGACCAAATGGCTGGTCACCATGAGGTGCATTGAGCACCACTCGGTCTCTCCCCCGCAGCCCACAGGTTCCGATCGCAGCAAGGTGGGTGGTGGACAGGCGGGGCAGCGAGCACAGTGAGCAGCGGCGGGTGGGAGGGCAGGGTGGTGAATGCAGCAAGCAGCAGCGGGTGGGTGGGCAGGTGGGCAGGGCTGCGAGCAGCAGCAGGTTACCAGGTGCGATTTCGCTCGCTGGGCCTCTAGTTTATAATAATAAAAGCGTAATATACAAACCAACTGAACAGCTGAACAGCGGAACGACCATCCAGACGTTCATGCTATGACACCCACTGTTACCAGGCTAGCCAAGGCGGGTGTGATGCAATTGTTTGGGACCTGGCCTCCACCCCATGATCGCCCCACAGAGGGAGTCCCAGGCCACCCACCAGTGGCTGCGGTAAGTGGGCGGGGCCTCCCTCTGCGGTGGTGATCCATCACAGAGTCCCGGCTGGGTGGGCAAGGCCTACCTCTTTGGGGCGATCCATCATGGAGCCCTGGCCAGGTGGGCAGGGCCTACCTCTTAGGGTGATCAATCTCCCCAAAAAGGGAGACCCAGGCTACCTGGCCGGTGGTGCTACAGTGGGTAGAAGGGGCCTCCCTCTGTGGGGTGATTGATCACGGGGCTCCTGTTAGAGGGTGCAGGCCAGGCTGAGGAACCCCCCCGAGTGTACGAGTTTCATGCACCGGGACTCTAGTTTACTATAAGAGTGATGGTTTTTGTCCTAGCTGGTTTTTCTCAGTGGTTATACCATTGGTCTATGGATTGAAGGGTTGCTGGTTTGATTCTGGGATCAAGGGCACATACCATGGTTGCAGGCTCGATCCCTGGTCCTGGTTGGGGTGCATATGGGAGGCAAACAGTTGATATGAGGTGTCTCTCTCACATAGATGTTTCTCTCTCTTTGTCTCTACCCCTACATCCCATTCTCTCTCTAAAAAACTAAAAAAAAATAAACAATGGGAAAAATATCCTCAGGTGAGGATTAAATAAAAAGAGTGCTGGTTTCCACATGCCCTTACTATATTCAATATTATAAATCTTTTTAATATTTGTCAGTCTGACAAGCAAAAATGTGATTGGATCATTGTTTTGTGGGTATTTCCTTGATTACCAGTTATGTGGACATACTGTGGTATGTGAAAATGTGTCTATCTCAACATGCTTCAGCAGCTAGAATTAGGCAGCCAATTATAGCTGCTATCAGAAAAATGAACATTAGGGGGAGGTGACATAATATAATGGGTCAGTTAGAAGTTCCATGAAGTAGCCACCAAGGAGTTGAGAGGCAAATTACATGGCATAAACCAAATACTCCAACAAGTGGGGTATATCAGCTAACTATCAAATTGCATCAGGGCCAGCAGTGTCATGTGCCCAGTGACAATGGTGATATCCTCAGCACACACTTCCTATAGCAAGATCTTGTCTGTGCAGACTTTCTTAGATCCTACCCAGCCCCAGTTCTCATCCTTTGTGTTGATTATACGAGCCACCTCATACCTTTTTCATCATAAACTAAGCAGAATATGTTTCCATTTGCACCTCCACTTCCTGGGTAGTTCCATGACTATCTTTCCTTGAACTAATACATAAAGCAATAAAAACAGCTTACCTCCTGCTTCTGTCACTAACTGGCATAACAAAATTTCAAGCATATATGCAGTGAATTTGATTCAGGAAATCATATTTAAACCAGCAAGAGTTAAGTCTAGACTCACATATGCCTTAAGAATTTTAGATTTGCATTGCAATTTTCTTTTCATTTTAAGAGGGAAAATATAATTAACTAAGAAAGTACAATTTTTATTCACGTACCCTGTTGATAAAGAAACATGAAAGCATTATTTAAAATAGGTGCCATTCACCACCACATGTACATGTTGGAAGCTGCAAGGGCATTGCTGCTCTGGAAAGACAAGTAATAACTTTATTGAAAGTAAATTTCCCTCTACAATATTATCTACTACCCATGTCAGGAATTTTGAAGAAAGGAGAAAATGAGTGATTCTTCAATTAAAAACCCCACATGAAGCAAAATAATTTGCAAGTTTAATTTGACACTTACAGACATCTGGAGAAACATTTGGTAAATTTAGGGAAGTTTTACTGAGTGTTTCAAAACTCCTTGCTGCATATTTTTTCTCATTAAAACGAAAGGCGAATCATTCTTTAAAACGACATCATTTATCTCCCAGTAATTAAAACTAAAATCTAACTTTTAATAACATTGAACTGTACTTTTTTAATAACCATTATCTCTTGGTAGGTACAAACTTCCAGAAAGTTATACCAGCTAGACATAAAGGCAAATTGACTTTATTCATTAATACCATAATTACCCTGCCCAATTAATCTTGGCTTAGCTGTGTGATTTGCCTTGGCTAATGAAAGGTGAGTAGATAGGAAGTATGGCAGAGTAGAAGCTTCTATACTTGAGTGGTTGAACTACCTTATTAGTTCTCTCATTCATATCATGAGAAAACTGCATGACCAAAATAGGGATTATTTATCTGCCAAAATTCTCAAATGAAAAAGATACATGGCAAAAGAGGACAACTGTCACCTACTAGCATTGGCTTGAAGCATACATGTAACAAAAGCAACCAATATAACTTTGTCACTATAGCATTTGAATTTGACAGGTGTTTGTTATATGTCATAACCTCATGCAAGCTCACTAATATATGTGGTGTTGGTCCTCTCATTGTGATCCACCCTATCTCTTCAGATCAGACACTTCTGTGTATTATGTATTATTTGTTTTAAAAACTAATAATAATGAGAGCAAGCATCATAATCCCAGTATTCCCAACAGAATTACTTTTATTTATTGTAATTGGAACAGCTGAAGTCACATACTGGTACTACCCATGAATTAGGTTAGGAACACGGAATTATTTTAGCTAAACTCTCAACTCCTGGAGTCCAGGATAAGCAGTTTCTCTAAAACTGTAAGGACCACTGAATGGATATTGAGGGCTACTGGAAACTGAGAATGGCAAAGTAAATTATCAGAAGAGAGTTAACACATATTTATTTACACGATGAAACAAGTTTCTTTTTAGTACCATCTTATAAACAATATTGACACTTTTAAAGACATGTATACATAATTTATATATGAAAATGTTTAAAAATTGGTAGAAATAGAATTTAGATCACTGGTCATCAGATGACATAATAGTTATCTCTAATATGACTGCCCTAATTTCAATAACAGTAAAAAAGTTAAAATTTATAATGGCAGGATCATATGTAGCATTCAACAATATAATTGAAGGGTTATTGGGAAAAAGGAAAGATGCTAATGAGTTTAAAGATATTCCAGTTTTGCCCTGGCTGGGTGGCTCGGTTGGTTGGAGCATTGTCCCACTCACCAAAAAGGTTGCAAATTTGACTTCTGGTCCGGGCACGTAGCTAGGTTGCAAGTTCCATCTTTAGTTGGGGCATGTATGGGAGGCAACTGTTCAGTTTCTCTCTCACATCAATGTTTCTCCCTCTTTCTCTCTAGAAATTAATTTAAAAAAAAATCATATCCTCAGGTGAGGATAAAAAAATTTTTTAAAGAAGAAAATAAAAGTGAATGGGCTCTGTACATTTTTTTAAATAAAAGGCATTCTAATTTTCTTTCTACTACATACTTAACCACTAAAGGGTTACATAATTAGTTTAAGACAGAAGCCACTAAAAATTATTCTTTAACCAGTGGGAAGGTTATGAAGGAAATCTAGCTGTTTTACATATGTTTGAGTCTGTGATGCCTTTCAAATAAACTAATTAATGGAAATAGCTAACAGCATCTTCAAAACATACACTGTTTTACCCAAAGATTAAATACACATACATCATGCAGTATGCGTATCTTACTTTCATTTTTAAAAATATATTTTTAGCCCTAGCTGGTTTGGCTCAGTGGATAGAGTGTTGGCCTGAGGACTGAATGGTCCCAGGGCTGATTCTGGTCAAGGGCACATGCCCGGGTTGTAGGCTTGATCCCCAGCAAGGGGCGTGCAGGAGGCACCCAATCAATGATTCCCCCTCATCATTAATATTTCTCTCTCTCTCCCTCCCTCTCCTTTCCTCTCTGCAAGCAATAAAAATATATTTTAAGAAAATTTAAATATATATATATATATATATATATATATATGTTGTTAATTGATTTCAGAGAGGAAGGGAGAGGGAGGGAGAGAGAGATAGATACATCAATGATGAAAAATAATCATTGGCCAGCTGCCTCCTGCATGCCCCAACTGGGCATAGAGCCCGCAACCTGGGCATATGCCCTGACCAGGAATTGAACTGTGACCTCCTGGTTCATAAGTCAATGCTCAACCACTGAGCCATGACATCCAGGCATATTTTTTTTTTCTTTATCAATATTATCCAGACAAGAGTAAGGTTTATCTATTTTTAAATTTTTTAGAGATTGAGATTTTAAACTACATTTAACTATTCATATGAAAATGAATAAGTACAGAATCAGATGAGGTGGATGGCAAAACATATTACATAAACTTAAGGAATTGCAGGTGTCTCAGGAATGGGTGAGTGATAAATCAGATGAGGAACCCTTAAGGATGGAAAGGGATAGAAATGTAAGTGGCAACATGAAAGCAGGTAGAAAGGTAGGTGCCTTACTCTCCTACAAGGATTAAAAGCTGGGAGTAATAACTTTGAAACTGAAAGTTACTTGTTCTTGTATCACATTAATTTTCTCTTCTTTATATAGTTGGTTATTAAATCTTCAGAAAGAAATGTTGTCAAACTAATGACATGTAGTTGTCATATATTTCTAAAAACCCATAATGGTGAAGAAATCGATACATATGAAAATAGAAGGAACGATGTCATTAACATAGCCTTTTAGGATATCTGCTTTTCTAATTTACTACACAAGAGAAAATTAAAACAGAATTTGATTGTGAAAATGCCTTTCCATCCTTTGAGAAATGCCCTTCAGTGAAATTATTAGTAAAAATGAACTCAGTTGCATCATTTACCATGAGCATCAGCAATGCTTTTTTTTTGCTGTTTCAACAAAGCAAAGAAAAATTATTAAGCAGAAGTAGAAAAGCAGGGCAAGTAATTTGTTGTATTTTTCCTCTTTGGGTTTAGGTGAATTCACAAAAAATGAAAACACAGATACAACAGGTAATATATGCCCATTGTTGGGGATGGCTCCATGCTATATGATTAAACTTGTACCTAGAGGTTGTCTGAATTCAACTCCTTAACCAGAACTATAAGCAGGAATCAAAATCTCTTGGTTTCTCTTCTCCCTTAAACTTTATTCCTTTACAATCTTTCTCTTTTGGTAACTTTTTTGTTGGAACCATTGAGAAAAGTTTCTGTGCAAAGCTTTACCTTTGAGCAGGTGGATTTTCCATTGAGACCAGGAGTACCCTGTTGCAGAACTCCAAGTACTGTAATTCAAAATGTAGCAAAAGCCAGAATACAGATTGTTTGTAATTCTTAAAGTTTCCGAGAGCATTATTCACACATAAAACATGTTAGTCACACATAAAACAATGTGAATGCTGCCCCTTGGTATACAGGGACATTCTAGTACTTCTTGGGGCACACTATGTCAGTCCCTCAAAACCCTGAGACCCAATATAATAAAGGGGCTCCAAGACCCTAGTTTCACCACCAAGCTCCTTCTGGGATAAGAACAGAAGTCACTGGGCAACATTTTATATCCTATATCTGGTAATTTACTCCCCCTTTCTTTCTATCCTATGGCTATTGCTTTGTGGAGATAGTTAACCAAGAAGTTATATATGAACAACAGCAAAAAAATAGTAGGTCATTCTGCTTATGCAAAATCATAAATTGATAGATTATATGAACAGAGAAGGGATCTCAGATAGTCAAAGAATTGGGAATTGCAGCCTGAAAAATGACCGTTTTTTTTCTGTTGCTTCAATTTTCAGGTGAGAAAACTGAAGCCAAAAGAAGTTCAGAGATCATAGACTAGGATCTAAATGTTTAACCAGATTTAACAACAACAACAACAACAACAAAAACCCACCTCTTGCCCTAGCCCATTTTGCACAGTGGATAGAGCGATGGCCTCTAAACTGAAAGGTCCCAGGTTCGATTCTAGTCAAAGGCACATGCCCGGGATGTGGGCTTGATCCCCAGTGTGGGGGGGGGGGGGGGTGCAGAAGGCAGCCAATCCATGATTCTCTCTCATCATGGATGTTTCTATCTTTCTCTCCCTCTTCCTTCCTCTCTGAAATCAATAAAAATATATTAAAAAATAAAAAAACACCTCTCCTATTTTATTTAAATATGCCTCCATGTAAGATTCCTTCTGCATACAAGGAATGTATACAAGATTCCCATTGCTCATCATGACACTGCCTTCTACACAAGCCAAGGCACACCTGCCTCATCAAAGGAAACTCTAAAGGAGGTATTATATGCATGAGGACAGTGATCCCAGAAATGAACACCAAAGCAAGTGAAAAGTGAACAATAGCTATATAAAATAATAATATGTTTTAGTGGTTAAAAGTATAATCAAAAGACATAATCAATAACATGTAAGTCTGAGGATGGAGTGTTAAATAGAAATAAAATGTTCAATAGTTCTTTTTTTTGTTTTAAATATATTTTATTGATTTTTTACAGAGAGGAAGGGAGAGAGAGATAGAGAGTTAGAAACATCAATGAGAGAGAAACATCGATCAGCTGCCTCCTGCACATCTCCTACTGGGGATGTGCCTGCAACCAAGGTACATGCCCTTGACCGGAATTGAACCTGGGACCTTTCAGTCCGCAGGCCAACGCTCTATCCACTGAGCCAAACCGGTTTCAGCAAGTTCAATAGTTCTTGTATTTTCTGAAAGAACAATGGTATCCTATCTAATAAAAGGGCAATATGCAAATTAACCATCACTCCATCACAAAGATGGCGGCACCCATAACCACAAGATGGCGGCGCCCAGTCCCCTAAGCCCTGCCGCTAGAGTGTCCGGTCCTGTCAGCCCCGCCAGGGGGAGCGGTGGCTGAGCGGCACAGCTGGATCCGCCCTCAGGGGACGAGCCCCAGCGTCCTGTGCACCCCTGCCCATGGAGGGAGGGAGGGCAGGTAGGAGGGCCTCTGGCCAGGGCCGGCCGGGTCATGGGATGCTGCTGTCATTGCAGGCCGGGCTGAGGGACCCCTTCCCTCCCCCCCCCCCCCATGCACAAATTTCGTGCACTGGGCCTCTAATCTATATATATAAAAGTCTAAGTGACTAGCCGATCGGCTGAACGTTTGACCATCTGACCGGTAGCTATGACACACACTGACCACCGGGGTAGATGCCCACCACAGGAGCTGCCGAGCTTCGGTGACTTGGCAGCTGCAGTTCTCAGGTGACGCACCCAGAAACAGAGAGGAGGGAGCCTGATTCCAGGGTGGGTCACCTGAGAACCACCCCCTCACAATCCGGGACCCCTCGGGGGATGTCAGAGAGCTGGTTTCTGCCCTGTCCCCGCAGACCAGGTTGAGGGACCCCACTGGTGCACGAATCCGTGCACTGGGCCTCTAGCCATTGGCTCCCCACTTCAGGTCTGGCTCCCCACCAGGCCTCTAGCCCATTGCAGAGGTTGTGGGTCTGGCTCTTACAAAAACTTTTTGACTAAATTAGCTAAATGATGAGATGTGCAGGACCTACTGGCTGAGGCCCTGACATCTGGCATCCATGCTGGCCCATCTGCTTAATATCGATTTCCAGTGGAGGCAGTGAATGTTTCCACTACCACTCTCAGCTGGGAAACCGGCCATGGCTTCCCTCCTTCTGGGCAGATAGTAGTGCCAGCAGGCAACCTCTGGGGAGGGAAGGAGGTGAAGGAGCAGCTCAGGTGAGAAGAAGGAGGTTCCGGCCACCACAGGACTCTGCCTGGGTGGAAGAGCCTGGGCAGGAGCCTGACATTGAGCAGGGTCCTTTCCTAGGCCGACTAGGTTCCAGGGCTAAGTAAGTCCTGTTTGCTAAATAATTGCATTTTGCAGCTAAATGCCCACAAGTCGTCAGTTACTGCCAAACTTAGGGTAAAGTGAGATAAAAGAAGCAAGACAGTTACAGAGAGAAAGTGACATAATATTGGGAGAAGAGAGGAGGTAGCCCGGATTCTGGGGTGCATCACCTGAGAACTGCCCTTCTCACATTCTGGGCCCCTCGGGGGGGGGGGGGTGGTCGGAGAGCCAGTTTTGGCCCGATACCCGCAAGACAGGCTGAGGGATCCCACCGGTGCACAAATCCATGCACTGGGCCTCTAGTTGAAATATATTTGAACATTAATGAGATAATATCAAAAATTTCAATTTCTAGGGTAATCCCTAAAAGAACAGAAAATGTGAGCAGAGGAAATAAATTCTTTAGATGTTACTTCTTCTATTTGATT
>NW_005871334.1:28193-109494 GCF_000147115.1 Myotis lucifugus | reverse complement strand
TGATGTAAATCAGAATTCAGATCTAACATTATACGATAAAAGAGTAAATCAGTGATGGCTCGGTGTGTCAGCATTTTCGATTAAAAGCGCGTGAGACTTAACTCTGGTGCCGTGTCACATATAGAAATTTTTTGATATTTGCAACCATAGTAAAACAAAGACTTATATTTTTGATATTTATTTTATATATTTAAATGCCATTTAACAAAGAAAAATCAACCAAAAAAATGAGTTCGCGTGTCACCTCTGACACGCGTGTCATAGGTTCGCCATCACTGATATAAATCATTACAGTTGCTGACCACAGTCCATTGAAATTGCATTTCTTTTCTTATCTTTTTGTCTATTTTTTCCTATAATAATAATGGCCTCGATTTTATTTTGCATGGTTCTCTATTACTTATCTCTCATTCTTCACAAAAAAATTTAAAAGCAATTGGTTCTGGAGATGAGAATTGAGGGTAGATAGGAATTTGGTTGAATTTCAAAATATTTAATAACCATAACATAGAGACACCAATTAATCCAATATTATCTGTCCATAGCCATGCCTGGTATACCCACTGAACATGAGTCCTGGGGGAATTTGGAAGGAAATGGTAGGGTGGGAAATGGCTATTGTTTTGTTACAAGCCTTTGAGTACTATCTGAACTTTTCAATGATATGTGTAGATGCTGTCGAGTAAAAATTAAAATTAATTTTAAAAAATGAATACATTTGGTTATATTTAGTCCTTAAACCTTAGCAGATCTAGATGAAGCTGAAGAATTCACTAAGTGACATGTATAAAATGCTATCAAGTACTTGAGCAAAAGGCCATAGGGAGTAAAATGTTTCTGCTGTGTAACAGAACTGTTCAACAACCCAGGTGCTTACTTTCTAACAAATAAATATTTCGCCTCTGATTAGAGCCAAAAGCTGAATAACATACACCAAATTCTTCTAGGCAAAATGAATTGAACTAAAGAGAAAAGGCAGTTTTCCTCTTGAGGAAAATGTTAACTAATTGCACCCTATTAGATGTTAATTTGCAACAGGTGCTGTTTAAATGTAATGTAGTATCATCCTTATATTTAATAAGGTCTCTGAGTTGGGAGTCCCTGTACCAAATTTTACACAAATTCATTTAAATTGGACGGAGTTTCTACGCCTCCCACAAAACAAATAAAGATGGACATGCTATTTAGTAACTATAAGGGACACCACATTAATTATCTTTCTTAATTTTCCTCCAGAATCATTTTTGTCAATAATACTATTTCAACTAAGATGAATGTGAGGCCAGGGCACTAGGTGTAAGCAGCAGGCCGCTGACAAATTGGTTTGGGGACTAGTCCTGAGATTAGATCATGAAACTATGAACTAAAGGAAAGGTGTCTTCCTTTATTTTAAAATGTATTTCTTTGTTGAAAGTATTACAGCTGTCCCCTTTCCCTCCTATTAACCCCCTCCTCCCCACTCCTAACCCTCATGGTATACAAACATACAGAAATGAGAAGCCAATAATTATTCTTAACATCAAATTCAATTTGGAAATAGAGTATTTATGAATATGAAAACTTTTATGGTTCTCAGTAAAAGAGAGCCGTTGTGTGTGTATGTGTGTTTTTTAATGGATTATCAAAATGAAGTTTTCCTCATCTGGAGTTTAAGGGCAAAGACTTGAGGCAAGACTTAGAAAGAAAACTTCAGAAATAAAAAGATATAATTTAAAACAATATGGAGTTTGCTATAGAAAACTATTAAAACTGAATGTCCATTGATAATAGAAATAAATTAGGAATGTGAGTTACAAAATAATACAAAATTATTAAACATTAAATTATTTCATTCAATAGATCTTTAAAAGAGTGATTGGAGATAGAAAATGGCAATGTCATGGCTTTAAGATAAATATAATATAAAAGTGAAGACAGACACATAAGCAAATAATTTTTAAAACAACCAAATAATAACGGCTCTTTGGTCAATTTTGTTGGGGGCTGGATCAAGAATCTCTTTCTTTCTCCTCCCTCCCTCCCTCCCTCCCTCCCTCCATCTCTTTCTTTCTTTCTTTCTTTCTTTCTTTCCTTCTTTCTTTATTCTTCTTTCCTTTTTAAATGTATCTTTTTTGTTGAAAGTATTATAGATGTCCCTCCTTTTTTTCCCATGGAGCCCTCCACCCCACACCTGCCCCTCCCAGATCTTCACCACACTATTTATTGTCTGTGTCCATAGGCTATGCATATCCTATATAATAAAAGGCTAATATGCAAATAGACCAAATGGTGGAACAACCGAACAACCAGTCGCTATGACATGCGTTGACCACCAGGGGGCATATGCAGAACATAGCGGGAATTGGCCATGGCAGGATGGTGGAGCAGGTGAGCAGGGGCACCAGACCAAGGCAGGGTGCTGGTCGCTGTCATCGGGGTGAGCCTCTGGTGGTTACTGAAAATACTTTGTTCCCGCGCACCGTGGTCCTGCCCGGTGCTCGCACCTGCAGCCAGCACTGGAGCTGCCACTCACACCCGCTGCCAGTGCCTGTCGCCAGTCCTGATCACTTGGCGCCATCAGGGGGTGTGAGCAGCGGCTAATGGCCCTGATCGCCCCTGAGGGCTTCTCCACTCCCCCTGCTCCTGAGGGGTGATTGGGGCAGCAGCTTCCACTCACACCAGCTGACAGCACCGGCCCCATTCACACCCACTGCTGGCACCAGCCCCAATCACTGCTGGCAGACAGGGGACTAGGGGCCGTGGCAGGAGGGGTTGGGTGGGGGCGCAGAGAATGGGCCAAGACCCGCTCCTGTGCCTACTGCAGCCTTGCAGCCCACAGTTCCTTTCAAGGTGCACAAATTCATGCACTGGGCCCCTAGTATGCATATAAGTTCCCTGGAATCACTTGATTTAAGAAAAATCAATTTGATGTCTGTATAACTGACCATTAAATGATACAGGTAGAAAGGCAGATGGAACAGCAAGAAAGAATAAAAGTACACAGCATATCAAAGGAAGTACAAATAATGTAAGAGATTATAATTTATGACATTTGTTTAAAGAGGGCACATATTGAGAGAGAACAATAGTAGTCTAATACATTTGCTGCTGTTTCCTGATATTTCTCAAATAATCAGATTTTAAAAAACTTTCTATTAAAATTGTGGCCCCATATCATGTTTACTTGTGCTCTGCATTTTGTAGAGTTACTTGCACCCCAAAGAGAAAACCTGTTAACTTGTATGGCAATATTCCCTCTCTGACGATAACTATGTACTCACTAAGAGAACCTAATGCACTATTTCAAAACAGAGGGACATGCTATCAAAAGTCAGAAGCTTTCCTACCGGTCTCAATGTGCTTTCTTCTTTACTTCTCTAGTTGTAGGATTAGACAGCTTTCCAGTGGTTCTGGATGATGTTCGTTCTGTATTTTAGTTGTAATTTTTATGTGGTTGTGGGAGGCAGTGAGTACTGGTGATTACCTATGCCACTATCTTATGCACAGGCGTGGAACTGGCTGGTCTGGTACCCATGTGTGCTGCTTTTTAATAGGGAGGGCGATCATCTCTGTGGAGGCCACCTGGAGGAGCCAGGGGTCCCAGCCCCATACCAGACCCCCAGCCCAGGGTCCCAGAGCTGGGAGAAGGAGTCCCTATGAGCAGTAAGAACTACAGGCTGTAAAAACCAGTGCAGATTGGGGCTCAGTGACACAAAGGCTGCTGGAGACCAAGTTGTTCCTCTTAAAAAGCTGGCACCACAATTTACAACCCCACCCAAGCTGAATTTTCCATCATTGCTTTTGTGACTTTGTTCTTATAAATAAGATCTCCACAAATTGCATATTTATAATAATATTTACTGTGATAATTATTATCATAGTAAATATGATGTTTTAACTCCTGATTCTGAATTATAAAAACTATTCATCCTTCAGCATTCACAATTATAAGCCTTTCAGAAGCATTCATATTCTTAAATGTTTTCAATACTAGTGACCCTGTATTTAAATGCCAAGTACTTGACAGCCCTGATGTTTGAAGGATCTTCCAAAATAACCATTTGTGTATTTACTCTGGCTCTGAGAGAATAATGTTCAAATCATTAATTTCCTTGTACTAGGAATTTCCAGCTATAGAAATAGCAAGTGAACATAAAGGAGGAGGCGGGGAGGCGGGGAACCTGATTGGCCCCGATCACCTGCCAGGCCTAGGGACCCTACCCTTGCATGAATTTCGTGCACTGGGCCTCTAGTAATAAGTAAAATAGACAGGCCTCATATCCTCAAGGAAATTGTCATCCACACTTCTTGTCATTTCCACATGACCATAGCTAAAAATCTGTAGATATCTAAGACACCTCTATACTACAACATTATGACTGGCATTTTTATTTCTCAATAGCAATGTTGTTATTTTCAATTACTAGGAAGAGTTGGGAAGGAAGAAGAGAGAAAATGGATGTGGTGGGTGAGGGTAAGAAAGGGCAGGGAGGACAGGAGAACAATTTTTCCTCTAAACAAGCAACTATGCTACCAAGTTTGATCTGAAACTTGTAAATAATAATGTTTGCTTCTATTGAGCTTTTCCTATCAATCATCTCTCAAATATGATTGATACCAAAGGTTTAACAAAAGAAATATTTAAATTCATTCTTTAAAGAGCTATCTTTTATGAGTATAAAATATTGAGAAACTATTCAAGTAAATGTTTATGCACAATTTAAAATTTAAATACCTTAAAAGATATATCACACAACTTCAGCATTAGAATAATAAACCACTAACTTACCTAACATCATTCAACAACTGAAATAATTTTAAGGTATCTTTAACGAAGATATTTTAGCAAAATAAAAAATCTGAATTCTTTTAAAAAATCAAAATTTGAAAAAATGTTATTTGAAATCTTCAATGGCTCTGGGCTAACACTATTTTAATACTAATTAAAAAACAAAACTAGTAACACAAGGATTTTTCCTATTTGAGAATACATTTTAATTTTTCATTGTGATTAAATTACTTAAAATTAATTTTACCTTAATTACATACAATATTTTATCCATTTTTGTGTAACATTGACTCATGGACAAATGATCAAAATCAAATCACAGAAGGATTATAATTACCAAAACTGAAAATGATCCCTGAAATTGGAGCTAAATATTCTTTAGCTAATAAAGCACATGGGCAGCTGTAAAATCACCAGTGATTCAAAATTTGTCAAAAGTAATTGTTGATATTAAACCTTAGATGTCACTGCTTATCAAACTGCTGTCTTCTCCTCATATCAAGCCCACCCAACTCTTCAGTCCTCCCTCTGGTTCACCGCACTACTTATTAAATGATACATAAAACCCACTTTACACACACATTAAAAATAAAAAACCTTTTCTTGTCTAATACAATAATTCCAGAGAAACATATACTGCTTTATTGATGTTCCTGTTTCGTGTTAAGAGGGACAGACATAACTAAAAGTTTTGTGGTACTTGTATGTTTGAAACTGCGCTTTAGCTGGCTGTCATATCCATGGAGGATGGCTGGAGACAGAGAATCGTTAACTTCAGCTGCGGCAATTTATATACCAACATAACCATCCCATGATATAGCTTCTAAAATTAATATACTTAAGCTAGTCTGCAAGAATATCTCAAGACGTTTTTCATGCAATTCGTCAGTATCTCACTATTTCTTTCCATGCTAGTTAAGATAATCTTCATGATCCAACCTAAGTTGCTGACTGCCACTTCTGTTTGGAATACTACCCTATGTTCTCCATAAGTCTATGGCTCTTCATTTCTTTAACCCTTTGAGTGCCAACCAATATCCTAGGAACTATGCTAAAATTGCCAAGGCATTTTTGCTGATTTTACAGCAGTTTAGGAAAAAAATTATGAATCACAAGTAAATGAAGTTACATATTCAAAAACCTTAAGGAAACCTTTACTACGTTTGTTTTCATCTTTGACATATATTGTTTGCTGACTGTATTATAAAATACTAGTAGAAAAAAATTGAACAAAACATATAATGTTAAAATAGAGGGACACCCTTCTCCAATATCTTCCACAAAATCGTCATCTTCACAGCAAGAATTGACATATTTAGCAATATCATCATCACTAATAAAAGCAGACTTAGAACTGGACGCCATTTCGAAGCTTTAGGGCTACAAAATCTGAGTAAACTTCATAAAATCGTAGTACCTGTAAAAAGTTAGGCAGATAAATGCCAGTGGTCAATTTTAGAACTACAAACATTCGGCATCATAAGTAATCTGCACTTAGGTGCCATCTGTCAATAAAGAGTGAACTAACTACTAGCATCTAATAGTGACACTGTAGGAGGAGCGCGATAGCGCTCCCGGCACTTTTGGCGAAAGACAGGAGGAGCGCAATCGTGCTCCCTGGCACTCTAGAGGTTAAAATCCAAGTCCAGCAATGTTATTTAGTTACCTTCTCAGCATTTATTCACCATTTCCCCTTCTGACTAGTCTCTTGTTTCCATTTATGACATAGGTGCTTCTTGAGGAATTTAATTCCCTCCCACTGGTAGTGATGGAGTATATATACATTCCATTCCCCCTAATCACCGTGATTGATTCTGAAATTCTGAAGTGCTCCAAGAATTCCAGGCTTTACCCAGGATAACTCATTCTCTGGACAGGGAGATGAGTGTATAAAGTCTGGAATGCTGAAATCATTGTTTCAGGGACCAAAAGAGGGGTGCTGAGGTGGCAGATTGCAAAGAAATGGAGCCAGCCTCTGATGACATTAGGTATTTCAGGATCAATCCTTTTTAAAAACCAAATATACATTGAATTTTTCTGTTACTGGAGCCAATGAATCACTTTAATTTTTAAAAGATGGTTGGATTTAAGTTTTATGTTACTAGCAATGGAAATCACCTACATTACCTACTATACATAGTATATACATCATCTTCTGGAAGTCTTTAATTCTTTATCCCACCTTACTGTTTCTGTTCTCATTGTTTCTTCAACTGTGAAGCAGCAGCGTACTAGGGTAATCTGCAATAATCCTCACTAATAGCAATGAAAATGATATAAGTCCATTTTGGTATTTAAAAAGTTCCTAATTAGATTATAGCTTCTAAAGGCATAAAGAAAATACTCTACTGCATTTTTTTCTTCAAGAACTATACACCATGTTTCTCTATAAAACACAAACTCAGTGCATATTGAATGCCAATAAATGTGGTGAACAGTGAAAATGAGTTTTCCAGATAATGACTTAGTAATATACACCTTCTAATTCATAGATTATTTAAAGTACCTGAAACTGCACTTGAGAGGTATTGAATTCGGCTGGTCACGTGGTCATTTCCTTTTTAAATTAATGTAAAATCATAAATATTTAGTGTAAGAGTTTCTTCCAACTCTATATTCATCAATTTCATCATTTTGCCTCAATATTTCAGTGACAACTTTCTTCAGTATAGAAAAATAAAATGGAGTATAGGTCCTGACAAAGTATAAAAAAGAAAAAATAAACTTGTAGTTTTACCAGCTAACTTCACAAATTGCAATCCCCTGGAAGGGCAGTTACAGTAAGACAAATGCAATGCTCAAAGGGAATTTTATAGACACTTGCCTAAAACTGGTATGTCACTTGTCATAGCAAAAAGACCTGCTAAACTAGCCCAATATTTTGACAATTTGATTTCATGAATAAAATACGTGACTGAGAATGCTAATCCATAAACCTAAAATTCAGTGGTAAGCACAGGGTGTTCTAATTCCACTTAATATTCCTTTTTTAATTGTTTCAATCTTTGAATAACTAAAGTCTGTTAAATACAGTTGCATTTGTTTCCTAGGTCAGAAATCAAATATACTGAAGTTGTGGAAAGCTAATTTTTTTTTCTTCAAGCAATTAAATCTCCTTTAAAAACAAGGTTTTGCTCATCAAAGACCTGAACAATTGCAATTAGCCTTTCAACAGGATTGTTTCTGGCACACGGCTTCCTGACATCATCTCACCTTTGTGTGTTATTAGTTTGTTTCGTGTCGGTAACTGTGCTAATTTCTATCTTTAAAAGCATGAAATCTTGAGTGAAATATTTCTGGAGTCTCCTGAGTGTTTATAATGGATGGTAGGCTAGTCTAAAATTTGATTCCAAATATCACAAGTTGATAATTGTGCTGGTACTAAAACTCTCCATTAAACATTTATATAATAGTAAAGGTGTCACTTAGTTTTCTTTATAACATCTAATTCTCACTACAAAGAAAGAATACAATAGGCTAAAATAATTTAAAAGTGAAAGTAGGCTTTTGGATTTTCAATGTGGTGTATACCATATTCATCTCAGTAAGCTAGACAGAGATAAGCAAAATAGGGTCTTAGGATTCTCCCATTGCTGCATTGCTTAAATTACTGTTAATAGTCAAACTAAAAGCTGTTTGTGTGGATTTTATAGGTTAATTGTTCTAATCGGTTAATATCTAAAAAGAAAAGAAATAATTAATTTCCATTTGTTCCATCTAAAAAGTTAAAATCCATTGTTGCATGGCACAGTCTCAGATTAACCTGCTACTTTATATTAGACATTCAGAGAGAGTAGAAAGGTCATTCAGGGAAAAGGGAAATGGGAGAAAATTCATATTTAAGTTCCAGTGTATTTTACATATGCAGTGTATTTTGCATATGCAGTCTTATTTAATTCCAAGGAGGAAAGTTTTATTATTTATATTATATATATGAGGATACTGAAGCTTGTGGATTTTAAATTACTTGTTCAATAAACACATAAATTTTGTTACATATGTTAAAATTTCAAATCACTACAACATTAATGATGGACTTTGCAGCTAAGTTAGCCCATTTGTTTTGCAACCTTCACAATGAACCATGGAAATGAAGTTCTTATGATGTTGAGTAACTGTTTCTTAAATCCCTCATGTTAAAGAGTGGTCTTTTGATTGAACAAAGGAAGTGATCTAGGAAGAATTAGAATAGGATTCTAGATATTTATTGTCACCCATGTCACTACATTTAGTGAGTATTTTTTATAATGTCTATAGTTTTGCAACATTTTCTTTGTTTTAATATAGAGTCCTAACAGATCTCTCATGACGTTGATTTTCAATGGTATCATAAATTGGATATGGTTATCACATGTTCTGATTGTTTCTTGTTGATATTTAGAAATGATATTGCTTTTGCATATTTACACTAATAAAAGAGAAAGATGCAAATTGACCATACCTTCACATCACCCACCAGCCAATCAGGAGTGAGTATGCAAATTAGCCCAACAAAGGTGATGGGTTAATTTGCATATGTAGGTACCGAGCGGCCAGGGGTAGGACGCTTGCATCATTGCCATGGTGACAATGCAGGTGTTCTGCACCACCCCAGCCGCTCTGGGTCTCTGGGCAGTGTGGGAAGGTGGAAAGGTGGCTCCGGGCCTCTGGGCAGCGGGGAAAGGCAGAAAGACGGCTCTGGCCAGAGCGAAGGCAGTGCCGGCAGCCAGGGGAAGGAAGGCCCATTCTTGCACGAATCTTCATGCATTGGTCCTCTAGTTGATTTATAAGAGGCCATTTCATGGAGCTCACTTGTTAGGTCTAACAGATTTTCATTTGATCCTCTTGGGTTTCTTAGGTATGTAACATTATCAGCAAACCAATAATGATTTGGGCAACATTCATTCCAAAATCTAGGCATTTTATATCTCATTTTATGACATAGCTATCTTTTCCATTAAAAAAAAAAAGTAACAGTGACAACTTTGTCTCCAGTATAGTATTTGCCTAGGTTATGTCAGAATAGTTTTAGTTACATGGCAAGTTAATATAATATTATGTGTAAAAATATTCCATAATTATATAAGCATGGAAAAAGTGATAGGTTTTGTGAGGAAAACCTCATGAGTGAAAAAAAAAAAACTTAGGACTTATAAATAATACTTGTGGTGAATCCCTTAGAGTCTAATATTATTGGTTATGTATTCCCAGATTATTTAACCAATTTAGATCACTAATTTATCCTAAATGTAATTTATGTTTTAGACATACTAAGACAGATGTTTTTCGAATAGTTAAAACTCCCCCCCCTCGCCCAATCATGATTTTTCTCCACAGATTTCAGAACACACTAGTAATACTATAATATTTCGTGTTCAGATTATTATACTTATACTAGCCCGGTGCACAAAATTTGTGCACTTGTGGGGGTCCCTCAGCCTGGCATGAGCCCTCTCACAGTCTAGGAGCCCTCAGGAGATGTCCGACTGCTGGCATAGGCCCACTCCCCAAGCCGCAGTCAGACATCCTTAGCGCTGCCTCAGAGGTGGGAGAGGCTCCCACCACCGCTGCTGCACTTGCCAGTTGTGTGCCTGGCACTGGTTGACCAGCGCTCCTGCTGTGAGAGCGCACTGATCACCAGGGGGCAGCTCTTACATTGAGCCTCTGCCCCCTTGTGGTCAGTGTGCATCATAGCAACCAGTCGTTTCATGATTCCGTCGATTTGCATATTAGCCTTTTATTATATAGGACTAGTGGCCTGGTGCACGAAATTTGTGCACATTAAAAGGGAATTAATTAGAGGAAATATTTTAATATTGCTATTTGCCCTTTCTCTATAATAGAAGTGTCAGAGATGAAAGAAAATTAGTAACATGTATATGAAAATAATATATAAATTTGTTAATAAACAACCACAACATGATATAACAACAAAGACATGATATAAAAACAACATGATGTAAAAACAACACTGATACAAACAATGAGTGATAAATTGATTAAACTTATTCTAATATCTCCCTGAATACCACATTAAGAGTAAAAACACTTTCAGAGTGCTTGACTAATTTCCCTTGTGACGAAGTATTTATAACTTTAACTTTAAAACCACATGCTCTTCGAACTCGAGAGAAAGCAACATATAACCATGTGCAAAAATAGGTTCAGGTAGGAATATTCCTACTCTGTCTAGAGTTTGTCCTTGTGATTTGTTAATAGTCATTGCAAATGCTGGCATCACAGGAAACTATCTTCGAATTAATTTAAATGGGAACCCAGTGTCAGATGGTGACAAATCAATTCTTGGAATCAGAACAACCTCTCCCTCTGAAGATCCTGTTAATACTTCAGCTTTGATAATGTTAGGTTGCAATCTTTTGATAATAAATCATGTACCATTACAAAGACCCCATTTACTATTAAGATTTCTCAATTTCTCAGTAGCATGATGATTGCACTCACTTTTAATTTTAATTTATGACACAGCATTCACAAAGGAGTAATACTATTAAGAAATCCGATGGGAAAATTTTCCTTTTCGACATCATCCATGGAATCGATGGAATCATCACACAAATACATGTGAAAATCTCCATCAAGTATATCCAAAATTTCTTCATTTAATTTTTGAACGTGCTCATTTTTTGGACAAAAAATCGCAGGTATAGATATATTTTTAATATTATCTATAGATATACTATTTCCAAAGGTAGCTTCAGTAATAGATCTGTTCACAAATCATTTCACAGAGGACTTCAATAATATCCATTCCTAAATGAAAACTGCTATCCAGTTTGCCATCTCCAAGTTTTACTAACCATTCACTATAAGCAGAATCCTCTGATCTCATATTTGTTTTAAGAGACAACTTTCTGAAACATCCCCAAACACTACAGCACTTTAAACTCGTTTGTACTAGGCCGATAGCATAGCATGTGGCACAATACTGAGACATTGTGGAAAATCCGGTCCAAGAAGGAGAACTTTCCCACCAAATGCAACATTCAAATTCATAATTTCTCTTAGTAATCTGCCTCTGGGCGCTCCAGGTGCTCTGAGGGCGGGTTCCTCCCTCAGGCCTCACCCTTGCCAGAAACAGCTCAGGGAAGGCGCCTCAGGGCTGGTGGAGCTGATGGAAGTGGGCGGGGGCATGGAGGTGATGCCTATGCTTCTGATCACTTGCACACTCCTGCAGACCATCAGGAGTGCTGGCAGCCATCGCCACAGCGACCAAGGACTCACTGCCTCTGGGGGCTCCAGGCACTCTGAGGGCGGGTTCCTCCCTCAGGCCTCACCCTCACCAGAAATAGCTCCGGAAGGGCACCTCAGGGCCGGTGTGACTGATGGAAGTGGGGGGCATGGAGGTGGTGCCTGCGCTTCTGATCACTTGGACACTGTGTTTTATACCACAGCATGTGGCAGTGGCTGTGAAGGTCGCCACAGCAACCCAGCACTGACTGTAGGACTGACTTCTAGTTGGTCGAGGATCTGGTCATTACGGTTGCTACAGACCCAGGGTTTTTATATATTAGGATGATCTTTGTTGTCTATCAAGGCATTTTTTTTCTTTTTCTTTTTTGTTTTTGTTGTTATTAATCCTCATCCAAGAATATTTTTCTATTAATTTTTACAGAGAGTGGAAAGGAGGGCAGGGGGTGTGGAGAGAGAGAGAGACAGACAAAAGCATCGATGTGAGAGACATACCGATTGGTTGCCTGCCGCACATGCCCAGACCTGGGCCAAGGATCAAACCTGCAGCCAGGTATGTGCCTTTGACTAGGAATCCAACTCACAACCCTTAGGTTCACAGGCCGATGCTCTAGCCACTGAGCATGCCTGCCAGGGTTTGTTTCTGTTGTTGTTTTCTTTTATATTGAATTACTGGGGTGACAATGGTTCACAAAATTATACAGGTTTCAGGTATACAATTGCACAAAACACCATCTGTACACGGCACTGTATGTTCACCATCCCAAGTCTCCTAAGGCATTTTTTTTTAATGTTTATTATAGACTAGAGGCCTGGTGCATGAAATTCATGCATAGGGGGGGCGGTGTCCTTCAGCCCTCCCGCCCCCCCGCACCCTCTCCAATCCAGGACCCCTTGGGTGATGTCCTTAGGATCGGGCCTAAACCGGCAGTCGGACATCCCTCTCACAATCCTGGACCGCTGGCTCCTAACTGCTCACCTGCCTGCCTGCCTGATCGCCCCTACTGGCTCCCCTGCCAGCCTGATCGCCCCTTACTGCCCCCTCAGCTGGCCTGGTCACCCCAACTGCCCCCCTCCACCAGCCTGGTCACCCCTAACTAGCCCCCACCAGCATGGTCACCCCCAACTTCCCTCTGATGGCCTGGTCACCCCTCACTGCCCCCCCTGCCGGCCTGGTTGCCCCATACAGCCTGCTGGTTGGTCATTTGGTCATCCCTCACTGCCCCCTCTGCTGGCCTGGTTGCCCCATACAGCCTGCTGGTTGGTCATTTAGTCGCCCCTCACTAACCCCCCTGCTGGCCTGGTTGCCCCATACAGCCTGCTGGTTGGGTCATTTGGTTGTCCCTCACTAACCCCCCTGCTGGCCTGGTCACCCACACAGCCTGCTGGTCGGTAATTTGGTCGTCCCTCACTAACCCCCCTGCCGGCATGGTTGTAGGCAGCCATCTTGTGAGAGCATGAGGGTCAATTTGCATATTACCTCTTTATTATATAGGATCCACATACTCTGCCCTAAATTTTTTGCCTTTATGTTTAACTTTATTATCAGTGTATGCTTCTTTTGAAATTTAACTAGTATCTATACACACTGTGAAATGTAATGATTGCCTCATAATCTCAATATTTCTGACTCTGTAATCAATTACTATAACATATTAATCATAAAAAAATAAGGAGTTGAAAAAAATAAAATATTAAAAAATAATAAAATATATATTCTGTCTTAATTTAATTAATAGTGTTATAGTTTTATAATTATTTAGGTAATATTAATCTCAATTTCATATTGAATTTGCATTATTTCTTTGTATTTTCATTTCCTTCTTTATTTTTCCCTCATCTTCCCTTTTTTTCCATATTTTCTCCTATTCTTTCTCTTCTTGAACTTTTTTTTTAAAAAAAAATATATATTTTATTGATTCTTTACAAAGAGGAAGGGAGAGAGATAGAGAGTTAGAAACATCGATGAGAGAGAAACATCGATCAGCTGCCTCCTGCACATCTCCTAGTGGGGATCGATCAGCTGCCTCCTGCACATCTCCTACTGGGGATGTGCCTGCAACCCAGGTACATGCCCATGACCGGAATCGAACCTGGGACCTTTCAGTACACAGGCCGACGCTCTATCCACTGAGTCAAACCGGTTTCAGCTCTTCTTGAACTTTTAATTTCTCCACCCAGGCCTCACCTTCTTCCCCATACTCTCACACACAATCTGAGACCTCCCATGAAGATAGCTGGGCTACTAGGAGACTTTTTCTTACATAAAACTATACTCAGAGGTTCCAAATCACTATTTTAACCTTTTGTCTAATAACCAGAAAGTCTGATAATAGTCTACCTTATGCAACAAAGTAGATGTATAAATGATAATAGAGGACTGGAAAAATGTTGCTTCATTCACCTGTCATGTCAGGAAATACCTCTGTGTCTCATGTGGTGAAAAGCAGCATGGAAGCAATCACAAGGCTTAAAAGATGCTCCTGACTTTGCCAAGAAAGTTCCTCTAGGACAGAAATGAGGAATTCCTTATTCTCACCACGGAAGCTCCAACACCTATCCAATTGTGGCACAATTAAAAAAGTTAAAATTTACATAGTATAATCTAAGTCAGGGCAATGGCCAACACCACCACTAACGTTCAACATTATTTAATGAAATATTTGTTTTTCTTAGATAAAATCAAGGTAGTTATAACATGTATTGTTACGCCCTAGGCTATTTTATGTGTGCCATGTGGTGAGTCAGTTCTTCCTCCACTTTTTCTCTTCAAACTCTATGACAATTTTATTCCCCAAAATTAGCATGGCCTTTATTTGTTGAGGCTACATTATTTATATGCCCAGTACAACCTCTATTCTTCTTTCCTTAGCCAGTAACAAACTAGTACTACTCTGTCTTTTTCATGAGGCCAAATCAATGTTTTAATCTATCCAATAACTTAAAAAACTACATTTTTTACTACAAAATGTCTTTAATGGAAAATTTAATTTGCAATTTAAAATTATGTATTTATAACAGATAAAGTAGTTCGGCAACAATATATATTAAATTATGTTCTCATTTTGACATTAAGACATACTATCCTAATGGAAGCCCTATTTATTTTACCATCACAGTAATATTAAATAGTGCTACTTTAAGTGATCACTTGATATCTATTAAATCATAAATATGTATGCAAACACAGGAATTAAAATCATAACCCAGAATGTGAGTGCAGGAAGCCACCCATTTTCTTCACTATCAGAGAAGTGTAAACAAGGATCCCGGAACGCTGGTGAACCTTGAGCCCTTGGCAAGGGCCAGAGCTATGCACCGATTGTTCAGTCCAGACAATGGGGGCTCAAGCTATTTCCTGACCAAAGAGTCTCAGAGTAAATCTTTCTAATATTTACTGACCTTTAAGATAGTCTGTCTGTTAACTGCAATTACCTGCCTAAGAGCTAGATGTGTATCCAAAATTGAATAAAAGGTTGGCAAGGCCTGGGCACCAGTGGAAGTCCTTTCTCTTGCATTGGGCTTGCCCGCCTGGCCCCCAATATTTCTAAATTATTTCTTGTCTTGTCTCTTTCAGTTGTGTGTGGCCCCTTCTCCAGATCCCAAACCCTGAACCACATGGGACGTGGGACATTCACATGTGAGTACATTAACTTTTAGATAATTATAAAAATAAAACACAAAAATATTTAATTTTTCTATAGAGTGCTCATGGGCCAAAAATTGTATTCTCTGACCACTGTTTAAGAAACAGTGCACTATCCACCATTCTGAATATTAAAGGATTAAGAGGCATAAATAATTTTGATGTGAGAATGAATTAGAGATAGACAGGCTATAGCTGAGATGTCAATGAACCAGACATCTGCTAGAAGTCTCATTTCGCTAAAAATTTCATCTCTCAGCTGGTTGATGCAGCAATGAGGGACTATTTCTCTGGACTTAACTTTGACCAAAAGAAAGAACTGGATCATGAAATTCAAGTGACAGGAACCTTGGGAGAATGTAAACTTGTCATCTTAGTGCTTGAAATAGCCAAGAAAGAAAACGCTCAGCACAGTCTGACAGATATCTTGTACTTTAGAAAAGCAAATTTCCAAAGTTTTAGAGAGGAAATTTGAGTAACTTTACAACCTTGGTCTTTTAAAAGGACTGGAGGCCTTGAAAAGCAAATTCTGATAAGAAAATTACAAATGGCTACTTCAAGGTAGGAATAAAGGGGAAAGACATAAAGGAAAGTAACATCATGACATACACTCTACAGCATGTACTATAATAGAGGGAAGGGAAAATAATTACATTTTGAACATCTTTTATGTGGAAACAAGATGCTAAGTCATTAACATAAAGGTGTTTCTAATTCCATCATATTGATGAGGAAACTGAGTCTCAAGGAGAATAAGGTGAATCCAGAAATATAAAATCCAGTATAGAGCTACTAAGACAATAAAATAAATATGACCAGCCATGTGCAAAGCAGTTTTCTTTTTTTTCTTTTTCATTCTTTATTGGTTAAAGTATTATATATGTCTCCTTTTCCCCCCATTGACCTCTCCCCAGCTACTCACACCCCCCAGCACATGCCCTCACTCTCCTAGTGTCTGTGTTTATTGGTTATGCTATATGCATGCATACAAGTCCTTTGGTTGATCTCTTAAAACCACCCCCCCCACCCCCCGCCTTCCTTCCCTCTGAGGTTTGATGGTCTGTTTGATGCTTCTCTGTCTCTGGATCTATTTTTTTTTTTTCATCAGTTTATGTTGTTCATTATATTCCACAAAAGCAGTTTTAAAAAAAAAAAAGAGAAATTGTTAATTTAAGGACTTGGCACTGATCATTTCATATAATCCAAAAATCTATATATATGAAAGCCTAATATGCTAAGTGTCCAACCAAGTGGTTGACTGACCGGTCACTATGATGTGCATTGACCACCAGGGGGCAGATACTCCGACCGGTACGTTAACTTGCTGCTAACATCCAGCCCATCGGGACTGGGCAAGACGGGGCAGGACACACCGTAGAGCCCTCCCACGGTCCCTCCTGCATTCCCTCCCTGGCCACCGGTCTCAATTGGCCCTGATAAGGAAGCCCTGATAAGGACTGGGCACAATGGCCCTGATCGGCCCCAATCGCCAGCCAGGCAGAGGGACCCCAGCCATGCATGAATTTTGTGCATCGGGCTTCTAGTAGAAAATAAGCATAATTAGTTAATGCTCATATGCTCTATGATGAAATCATACCTTTATATTAGTAAGGATAAATCAAATGTAAATAAAAGATGGCTATACCTATAATAAGTGGTAAATTTAAGTGTTCATGGATAAAATATATCCTATATTTTTTAAAAATATATTTTTATTAATTTCAGAGGAAGGGAGAGGAAGAGAGAATTAGAAACATCAGTGATGAGAGGGAATAATTGATTGGCTGCCTCCTACATGCCCCACACTGGGGATTGAGCCTGCAACCTGGGCATGTGCCCTGACCAGGAATCAAACTGTGAACTCCTGGTTCATAGGTTGATGCTCAACCACTGAGCAACACTGGCTGGGCTATTCTATATTTTTTAAAACGTCAATAAGTTTGCCCTGTCTTTGTCCCCTTCTCAGCAGTAGACATCTAACAAAAATATCCCAACTTATCCACTGGCAACTAGTAACTAAGAAGATTCTCTCTTTAGAATCTAAACTAAGAAACGCAGTAATAAAAACCAGTCAGATAAAGGAAGTAGTAGAACTAAAAAATCATTTTAAGTCAGGCCAGGATCAGCATTATGGCAATTACAAGCCATTTTGTAAACTGATATCATGGAGGAAAGAAGGCCATAAGTAGCCAAAGAGTGCAAGTATACTGAGAGCAGCATGATGATAACGCGTGCATATAGAGAAAGTATAGATGAAAAGCCAGATATCCCAAAAAAGACAGGGAGTAGCCTAAGATACTGGCTTTCCAATTCTAGGCTTTAAGTGCCCAAGCTACCTTTAGTTTCTCATCTCTAGATACCTAAATGAGACACCATGTATAATGGATACCTACCGGGCTGTACATCACCTCTAGTTCTGGAAACTCCTACTATCCACATGATTTAACAGAGTTTTCATGTTCATATAACTCCATCTCCTGATAACAGATTCTCCAGACATAGAAAACGTAACCACGTGAAACAAAAAACCCTTTCTGTATGGAATATGAAATAAGAGGTTTCAACCTAAAATAGGCAATTTTTCTGAAATATAGCAGATACAAATTTGAGAGTTATTGTTAGGTATCTACATTTGAAATGGGAAACACAGAAACAGTCTCTGCAAAAGGAAGGAGGACACCTGTAATTATGCCAAAATTAAAATTTTTAATAAAAAAAAAGGCATAAATAAATAAATAAGGAGAAGGAGAAGACAAAAAGGTGATGTAAAGTGGGAAATAGAAATAACAGATGGAGAGAACTTACTGGGTTCCCTTCAAATGTACTAATATGTGGTTCATTTCTGAAATACAACATTATCCCTGCCCTTGGGTACCACAAGAAAACCCTTATTCTCCATATAATTACAGCACCAATGTAAGCACTATTGGATGAGCATGTGACTGGAAATGTTGAGGTCAATATTTTATTTTCATGTAAAATTAAAATGTACATACTGAAATTACACATCATAAAGCATTCCATCAATTCCTAGCAAAATTCCAAGACACATAATTAGACAGATGGCTCATGAACACCTAGAAAAGGATGTGGCAATCACCAAGAGCCACTTTAAGTTCACTAAGAATAAATTATACCAAATTAATTAAATTATATAGACATAATGAATCTGCATGTCAATGAGGCATTTAATGGTGTGTTCTGTTGATGTCTTTTTGGACAAGATAGATGTGGAGAGGATGTTAGTAAATTATGTGGATATCTGCTAGTTGAACAATTATTCTCAAACCATGATGATTATATGGCTCATTTTTTAACCTGTTGTAAGCCTTATTCATAATTTTAAGTTAAAAAAATGATCTAGACATAAAAAAATATGCATCAATTTGTAGAAATAGCCAAATATTGAATGACAGAAACATGATGGAAAAAATCAATAGTTGTGTGTGTGGTTTTTTTTCAATTATAAGGGTTGGAACAATGGATCAAATTGGGTAAAAAGGAATTCTAGAAGATAAATAGAAAGTCTAGTTCTCCAATTTAATGTCAACCTCACAAATACAGGATGACAGAGACTATAAACAGGAAAGAAATATCCAGGTTCTTTGGGGAATGAGACCACACCTTGCAGTTTCATATTCACAGATCCTAACACAATTCCTAGAACAAAACAGGTGCTAAAATTAAACATTTTTAATTAATGAGAGATTTAATATGAGCCAAAAAATATAGTGCACACTTTTATTGCTTTTACACAAAGGCAATATTAAGCAAGTAAGTCAACAATATTCTTGTACCTTACACTGATAAGAACATATTTAGAGCACAGTATCTACTTGGGAACAATCTATTAAGCAGAACACTAATAAACTGTAGTGGTTCCTAAAGAGTGTAAACAAGATGGTGACAAAACAGGAATCTTATAGAGTCAGGGTTCCCCAGAGAAACAACCAATAGGAGGTCTTGGTCTAGGTCTAGGTCTATAGGTCTGTAGGACTAGGTCTATAGGTCCAGGCCTATAGGTCTGTAGGTCTAGGTCTATAGGTCCAGGTCTATAGGTCTAAGTCTAGGTCTATAGGTCTAGGTCTATAGGTCTATATCTATATCATCTATATCTATATCTATATCTATATCTATATCTATATCTATATCTATATCTATATCTATTTCTATCTATATCTTTCTAGCTATAGAAATGGAGAAACAGAGGGAGGGGAGAGGGAAGAAGGGAGAGAAAGAGAAAGATTGGCTTTCAGTTTATAGATCTGATACAATCCCTATGAAAATACCAATGGCATTTTTCACAGAAGTAGAAAAAAGTCGTAAAATTTATATGGAACCATGAAAGACCCTGAATAGCCACAGCAACCTTGAGAAAGAAAAATGTTGGAAGTATCACACTGCCTAATATCAAACTATATTGCAAGGCCATGATAATCAAAAGAGCATGGTACTGTCATAAAAACATACACATGGATAAATGGAACTGAATAGAGAGCCCAGAAATAAACCCATGACTATATGGTCAATTAATCTATGAAAAAGAAGGCAAGAATATACAATGGGTAAAGACAATCTCTTTAATAAATGGTGTTGGGGAACCTGGACAGATACATGTAAAAAATGAAACTAAACCACTTTCTTAAACCATATACAAAAATAAACTCAAAATAGAGACTTAAATGTAAGATCCAGAACCAGAAAACTCCTAGAAGAAAGTGTAGGCTTTAAACTCTTTGACACTGCTCTTGATAATATTTTTTTGGATATATCTTCTTGGGTAAGGGAAACAAAAGAAAAAAATAAACAAATGGGACTACATAAGACTACAAAGATTTTTGAACAGCAATGGAAACCATCAAAAAAATGAAAATGCAACCTACTGACTGGAAGAAGATAATTGGCTATAACACACCCAATGATAAGGGTTAATACCCAAAATATTTAAAGAGCTCATACACCTCAACACCGAGAAAGCAAACAGTACAATTGAAAATGGGCAGACATTTCTCTAAAAAGAACATACAAAAGGCTAAGATATATGAAAAGATGCTCAGTGTCTAATCATCAGAAAAATGCAAATTGAAACCATAATGAGACATCAGCTAACACCTGTCAATATGGCTATCATCAATAAATCAACAAGTGTTGGCAAAGATATAGAGAAAAGGGAACCTTTATGCACTATTGATGGATTGCAAATTGGTGCAGCCAGCCACTATGGAAAACAGTATAAAGGTTTCTCAAAAAATTAAAAATAGAACTACCTTATGACCCAACAATTCCAATTCTGGGTATTTATCTGAAGAAATGTAAAACACTAATTCAAAATACTATATGCACCTCTATGTTCACTGCAGCATTAAATACAATAGCCAAGATATGGAAGCAACTTAAATTCCCATCAATAGACAATTGAATAAAGAAGGGGCAGGACATTGTATATATATTGGAATATTACTCGGCCATAAAAAAAGAATAAAATCTTACGATGTGTGGTAACATAGATGAACCTAGAGCAGTGATGGCAAACCTATGATACGTGTGTCAGAGGTGACACACGAACTCATTTTTTTGGTTGATTTTTCTTTGTTAAATGGCATTTAAATATATAAAATAAATATCAAAAATATAAATCTTTGTTTTACTATGGTTGCAAATATTAAAAAATTTCTATATGTGACACGGCACCAGAGTTAAGTTAGGATTTTTCAAAATGCTGACACGCCGAGCTCAAAAGGTTCGCCATCACTGACCTAGAGGGTAACATGCTAAGTGAAATACATCAGACAGAGAAATACAAGCACCCTATGATTTACCATATATGTAGAATCTAAAGAACAAAATAAATGAACAAACAAAGCAGAAAAAGACTCATGGATCCAGAAGACAAACTGATAGGGGCCAATTGGGAAAGGGGCTGGGGGCTAGGTTTTAAAAAGTGAAGGGATTAAGCACAAATTGGTAGTTACTAAATAGTCACTGGAATGTAAAGTACAGCATAGGGAATATAATAATCCTATCTAATAAAGAGGGAATATGCTAATTGACCCTCACGCCATCGCAAAGATGACGGTGCACACAGCCAATAAGGAGGGAATATGCTAATTGACTGCCATGTCCTCAAAGATGGCAGTGCCCACAGCCACAAGATGGCTGGCAGGGGAGGGCAGGTGTGGGCGATCAGGCCAGCAGGGGAGGGCAGTTAGGAGCAACCAGGTCAGCAGGGGAGGGTAGTTAGGTATGACTGGGCAGCAGGGGAGGGCATTTGGGGGCGACCGGGCCAGCAGGGGAGGGCAGTTGGGCGTGACCGGGCTGGCAGGGGAGGGCAGTTGGGGCAATCAGGCCAGCAGGGGAGCAGTTAGGTGTCGATCAAGCTGGCAGGGGAGTGGTTAGGGGGTGATGAGGCTGGCAGGCAGAAGCGGTTAGGGGCAATCAGGCAGGCAGGCAGGCGAGCAGCTGGGAGCCAAAAGTCCCGGATTCTGAGAGGGATGTCTGGCAGTCAGACATCCCCTGAGTGGTCCCAGATTGGACAGGGTGCAGGCTGGGCTGAAGAACACCCCCACCCCCAAGTGCACGAATTTCATGCACTGGGCCTCTAGTATTGTTATAACTATGTATAATGCCAGGTGGGTACTAGACTTATCTGAGGTATCACTTCATAAGTTATATAACTATCTAAACTCTATGTTGTACATCTGAAACTAATATAATATTAAATGCCCACTGTAATAAAAAAATAAAATTAAAAAAGAAATTGATTTATACAATAATGGAATTGTAGATATGAAAAAATATGCAGAGTAGTGTGGTGAGCTGGAGACCCAAATTCATGCTGTAGTTCAAGTCTGATGTCAGTCTGGTGGTGGCAGAATTCCCCCTTTCTCGGGGAAAGGTCAGCCTTTTTCTTAAGGCCTCCAACTGATTAGATGAGGCTCGCATGCACTAAGGAGGGCAATCTTCTTTAGTCCAAGACTGATTTAAATGTTACCTATATTTTAAAATATTTTAGAGCAATATTTAGATTAGTGTTTGACCAAATATTGAATGCCATACTCAAGCCAAGTTGACAAAAAAATTAATCATCACAACTTGATTGACATACAATAAATAAATGGTTAAGGGGAAAGAGATATTTAACTTAAAAAAGAGAAAAGTTAGACAGATATGTGGCACCTGTTTTAAAATGTTTCCAATTTTTAAATAAGGAGGGATTATACTCAGCCATTGTAACTCTGAAATGTTGACTTAAGATGTAGGGTAAAAATTATAAACGAATCTAGAGAACATTTTTAACAACTAAACTATCTAATTTAAATAAGGATTGGTACACATTAAAGAAAAAAATGTGTCAATGTTGCAATCCTCAAGGAAAGTTATAGTTTTATTGCAAAGACAGAAACACAGATATAAAATAAAGCTAATTCACTCATTGAACAAATATTTATTAATTGCAAGGTACATTTTATACACTTATTTTTATTATAATTTATCAATGTGCCAGGTATTGTTCTATACATTAGCAGTACAATAGCAAACCAGAAAATTTCCCTGCCTTCATGAAGCTTATAATCTAGTGGAAAAATACAGAAAATAAAATATAGTTGTAACAAATAGTGTCAAAAATGATAACTTCCAGGAATACTGAGGAGTCTGGCTCCTGGTTTAAAATCTATGATTTTTCAGACCCAACAATAGGCAATTGTGAAGGCTTTGGCAGGCCTTATGGGGGAAAGCAGACCTGATACACAGCTAGTGTACTGTAGTCTGAAGGGAGTTGCAGTCAAGGTCTCAGGCCGGCCATGCTCTTACGTACGATATCTGCATAGTCAGCCCAGGCACTTCATCTCAAGGCTTCTTTATCAGGAGCCTACAGCCTGGGCTTTCTCCGGGCTCCTCTGCTTACAACTCCTTATGTGGGATGGAAGTAGGAAACCTCAAAGATACGTTTTGCCAGTCTGAATTAGTACTCAGCACTTTCCACTCTTAGCCTTTTTCTCCTTTTCCTCCTTCCCCTACCCCTCAGATCCCTAAAACTGCAGGAACCTTTAGTTCAGGGCTGCCTTAGCACAGACAACCTCCATTTCTGTGCTCATCTACCTGACCCTCGACCAGAGCTCCTTTCCATGGGGAAATGGGGAAAATGGAACAGGAAGGAGTCCATGCTTTTTCTGGTGTACTTCTGGCTTATGCTGTAACAGTAAGTAATGTAATGTTTGACTGTTACTTTCACTTTGGCTTGTTGTCTCAGTTGGCTACTCTGACACCTAACAGCTCAGCATTCTCCAGATCATCTGAGCTCCAAAGACAGACTATCTTAATTCCAGTTTCTATAACAGAATAACATAGACTAGATGGCTTAAACAACAAATATTTATTTCTCACCGTTCTGGAGTCTACAAGTCTACAATCAAGGTGCCAGCATAGTCAAGTCCTTGGTAAAGGCCCTCTTCCTGATTAACAGATGGCCATATTCTAATGGCACCCTATGGCAGAGATAGCAAAATCATCTTTTCTGATAAGGACACTCATCCCATTCATGAGGACTCTGACCTCATGACCAATTTACCCCAAAGGCCTAACATTCTAATATCATCACACTGAGGGTTAGGATTTCAGCCTTTGAGTTTTGGGAGGACACACTTCCTTAACAGAAACAGAATAGAATTTAAAAAGGAAGGTAGGCAGGGACAGGGGAGGATACCATAATGTAAGAAACCTAAGACAGTATACTTGAGTAAACACCTGAGGGAGTTGAAGGAAAGACCTCCGAGGATATCCGGGAAAGAGCACCGCAGACAGGGATATAGCAAAGACAAAGGCCCTGCTAGACACTGCCCAGATGTGAACATTCAACTATAATGAGATAGAAAAGGGCTTGCTTCCACAACTTTTCCAGACTAGTTAGAAAAGAGCAGAAATAACAGAAGACTGTGAGAAGTGATGTGGCAGAATAAGTACAGATATGCTCTGTAGACTCAAAGCAAAGGAGCCCAACAATCATGGAGTCGTCATGATAGACACCTCGGAAGACAGGAAAGCCACTCAGAAACCAGAAGAACAGAAACAAGGCGAAGGGTCAGGAAGTGTTCTGTGATAGAAAATGAAAAGTTAGTGTTCAGGAAGGGGAGTCATGTGCACAACTCTAGGGGGCTTCATGTCATAGTCTCGGCATCAGGCAGTGCACAGCTAGTAAGCCCAATGTGATGACCCTAAAATTAGAGGCTAAAAAGAACACGCTGGCTTTGGGGAAGCAAAACATTCCATATAACTAGAGTGTAGAGTGACTTAGGAAATACAATGGCAAAATCAAGAGGTAAACAAAAATCTATACAATTTTTTTAAAGTCACAGAAATACTTTAAGAGATTAATATGACCAAAACTCAGATTGTTAGGATGTGATCAGTGATTGTGAGGCAGCACGAAAAACCACTTTTGAGAGTACTGTGAGAGGTTTTTTGTTTTTTTCATTCGACTAGTGTTTTGAAAATAGAGTTGAGAAAAGCAAATAAAGAGAGATAGAAGCAAAAAGGGTTGGGCTCTGATGGAATGTGAATGAGAGTGAGAAAAGTTAACAATAATCCCATTTTGATTTGGATACCCGAAACAATGGTGACAACATTGTTGACACAGGGAACAAAAGAGGACAACTCAATACTATACACAATCCTTAATTTGGACTTTATGTACTTGAAGTACCTGTAGAAGACCCAACTAGAAAAATAAATAGGATAAAGTATTAATAGATATTCCACAAAAGATATATCTGGTTCCTTGACCAGATATACCTGGGAAATACTACATATTCTATCCTTCTCTTGAAGATCAATTCTGTTATTTATTCATTCAACCTATATTTTGGATTTCCTACTTTGAGCCATAAACTATGTCTCAATCTGGGATATAGAAGTGAATAAGCTGAACATGATCCTTGCCTTCAAGTAGTTTGCAATCTATACATTTAGTTATTAAACAAATAACTATTTAAATTATAATTGGAATCCTATATAATAAAAGGGTAATATGCAAATCGACCAAACAGCAGAATGATTGGTCACTATGACGCACACTGACCACCGGGGGTAGACTCTCAACACAGGAGCTGCCCCTGGTGGCCAGTGCACTCCCACAGGGCGAGTGCTGCTCAGCCAGAAGCTGGGCTGATGGCTGGCGAGCGCAGCAGTGGTGGCGGGAGCCTCTCCTGCCTCCCAGCAGTGCTATGGGGAGCGGGCCTAAGCTTTCAGTTGGACATTCCCCAAGGGCTCTCGGACTGCTAAATGGTGCAGGTCGGGTTGAGGGACCCCCGCCCCCAAGTGCACAAATGTTGTGCACCAGGCCTCTAGTAATTCTACAAATGAGTAGTATAAAGTTCCAGAACTGTCTAAAACAGGGAACCAAATCTAGCCTAAGGAGCCCCCATGTTACTCTCACATTAATGTACTGAAATTCTACTACAGTGAAACCTATCAAAATTATTTCAATAAGGATTTCCAAGGATTGTTAGATTTTTTAAAGCATGGAAGCTGATTTAGTTCCCCTGTAAATTACCTAGTCTATGTAAAGAGTAAACCTTGAAATGAAATGTAGTTTGGAAAACTCTCAGGAAGGTAACAAAGGGAAATGTAACATGGAATTCAGTCTTCATTGCCTGCATGTAGTTTTCCTTTTCCTACGGAGGAAGAACAAGACCAAACGTTTGGCAGCAGGATACATAAGGCAGTTTGGGGTACAGGAAGTAGAACAGCCTGATTAGTTAAGCAGCAAGCCCAGCTAAAACAGTTGGGCACAGAAAGAGAGACTATAAAGAGTTACTTGGATTGAGTCACTTGACCACCCAAATTGCTTCCATTTCCTACTTCACACACTAAAAATTATGATATTCATTTTTCTCTTTTCCCCCCCATTCTAGAGACACAGCCAGGCTGTCATAGCTGTGTTTAATGAATAAAATAATGAATGAACTCTGATCTCTTTGGTATGTGTAATGAATAAAATAGTATTGGTATTAATAATAAAATAGAGTTATTTAACATTTAACAGGCGCCGATTGAGATTTTATTTCTGATGTCTGGAACTGTGATTTGAGTCATCAAAGGACTTTAAATCAGTTGAATGTTCAGGCTAAATATATTTATATTACATATTTTTCCTTTTTTTTTTTTTTTTTGGTTTGAACATGAGTAAAGGATATTGGAGCTAGAAATACGCGCTGGGAGTACCCAGGATTTAGAGAGCCCTCTCAAGTCCTCTTCCTCTCCCTGCTGCTCTTATCCTCCGAAACAAACTCCACTAAATTTTAAGTCAACATTTTTACAATTTACATGAGAGCAATTTTAGATACTGACCACTCATGGATTCACTAAATAAACTAGAGTAAATCACTGTCATTAGAAAACATGATTAAAAATAATATTGCATTTAATGGTGTAGGAAGATGTTAAAAATATTAAAAGAGCAAACTCAGAGTAAGCTCACATTATTTTTTAAAAATACATCTGTGCAGATATATAGTAAAGTGTTACTGTCTGATAATTAAAAATATTCCCCAGTTTTTCATTCATCTATATTATCAAATTTTTTTACTTATTGTTTTAAATAAAAATTTTAAAGTTAAAAGCTTCAAAGGCTTTTTGGATAAACATATTTTGAGATTATACATATGAGTTTTTATTAATAATAGCTGTATTGGATTTATAAGTAAGTTTGAGTTTTATTCATTTTTAGCTTTATATTTACAAAAGCTTTTCTGACATTTGATAAATATTCTGTTCAATAATCTTTCCATTGTTGCCCTTCCCAATACCTACTTCCATTACTTTCACTACTCACTAGCAAAGAATAAGCAGCAATAGCAAACACTTGCCAAGTTTCAGTAATTCATGTAGTTTGTCAAGAATTATCAGCTGCAGGATATATATTCTGAAAGAAATGGTCTTGGTGAAGCAGTGGTTCTCAACCTTGGCTGCACATTAGAATCACCTGGGAATCTTTTTAAATCCTGATTTCTGGGCCTCATCCTCCAGAAATTCTGTTTCTTTGTTATGGGGTGGGCCCACAACATTAGTAACAAAGAAACAATTTCCGGAGGATGAGGCCCAGAAATCAGGATTTTAAAAAGATTCCCAGGTGATTCTAATGTGCAGCCAAGGTTGAGAACCACTTCAGTGATGGCGAACCTATGACACGCGTGTCAGAGGTGACACGCGAACTCATTTTTTTGTTTGATTTTTCTTTGTTAAATGGCATTTAAATATATAAAATAAATATCAAAAATATAAGTCTTTGTTTTACTATGGTTGCAAATATCAAAAAATTTCTATATGTGACATGGCACCAGAGTTAAGTTAGGGTTTTTCAAAATGCTGACACGCTAAGCTCAAAAGGTTCGCCATCACTGGACTAGATGAAAAGCCATGAGCAGTGAAGGCCAGATTATATGTGAATATCAAGCACTTTAAAGAGGCTCTTGAAAGGAAAGTTGATGAATAGAGCCTTTTTAAATGATGAATCCTGCCTTTTTTTTTTTGCCAAACTATACTCTGTATTATGTACTAGTATAATAATTCCCAAATAAAAAAGTTAGACATTAAGGTGCCAACCTGACTTTCACGAATTCTCATAACTTCATAGCAACATTGCAAAAATTTTTAATGAACACTGTCTATGTACCAACAAGAGAGAAAGAAAGAGTTTGTGTTTTGTGTATAGGGTGGGAGGTGGAGTGAAGGATACAATTTTAAAAAGCTATTTCTGCTTTAGAAGTGTTTATAAAATAGAAATGAAAATAGACAACCAATCATAATACAAGGTGGAATTAATTAACCTAACGCTTTGAGGATGGGTTTTCAGTGACTGGGAAGAAAGTAGGGAAAATATATTCCAAGTCCAATAGGACCAAAAGTATGTGGGCACAAAAGTACAGGCTTTATTTAGAAACATGGCTAAAGGCTAAGCTTAATGAAGGAATGCATTGCAGATGGCCTGAATAAGCAGAATGAACTCAGTTGTAGCAGTCTGTGAGGCCATTTTAGGAAATCTGACTATATTCTATAGGCCATGGGAAAACACCTAAATTTCTTATTTAAAAAGTGATATGCCCTTTGACCTACATCTTAAGAGTTTAAGAAGGGATGCACTTAAAAAGTGGGATAGTGTATTAAAAAATATATATCCAGAGATATCAACTAGAAAGCTACTGGAGTACTGTGGGTGTGAAATGACATCACTGCCTGCAGTAGGAGAGGAACCATGAAAATAAATGCTAAGCTTATGAAGCAGCATTGTGCAGGTAGAACAAACAGAACATAGTAATTTATCAGTGGCAGTGGTGAGGGTGGTGCAGGGCACAAAGATAACCGAGGCTCCTTTTATGTGTGACTGGGAAGGGGACTTACCCGCTCTCCTGGACTGAGTTTAATTTGGCTTTGAGACATCGTGCAAATCCTTGGGAATTAGGTTAGAATTTCAGAAAGAAAAAAAAACACAATCAAAGTTACTAGTTATTACCCAGAAGCCAGGGCAGGATATTTTCCAGGAGGGAAAAGTGTTAGAGAATAAAAAGACTCAGACCAGAAACATAGGAAAAAATTACATTATAGGGTTTATAAAAGGAAGCAGAAATAGTGATATAGACAAGGAAAGAGAAGAAAGATTATAAACTGAAAAGGAACCCACCTTAAAAGATAAAAATTGTAATATTTTTTTATTGAAATATAAGAAATATGATAAAACTAAGTAAAGAACAATATCAGGGAATCAATGGAGCAGAAAGCTAAAATTTAAGAGTGGCTGATAGTGTTTAAATATAGCAGAAATATTGGGGAAGTTGAGGACTAAGAAGAATGACTAGAAATGACAAGCAATATAATACGAATGCCCTCTGAAACAGCAGGTTCAGTGTGAAAGACAGAAGCAATAAAAAACAACAACATTTTAATGGGTGGTAAAGATAGGTAACCACAAATTAAAACAGTCTTTCAAACAAATTTAATAAAGTTAAGAAAAAATAGGTGACATTTTGTCAGAGAAATAGGGCCTGGGAAAGCATATTTGTTTATATTTGAAATATGGGAATTTCATAGTGTATGTTGACTGAAGAAACTATTAGTGAAAATAAAGACATTAGATATAAATTGAGTGTTAGACCAGCCAGCATGGCTCAGTGGTTGAGCGTGGGCCTATGAACCAGGAGGTCAGGGTTTGATTCCCAGTCAGGGTACATGCCTGGTTGTGGACTTGATCCCAGTGCAGAGCATGCAGGAGGCAGCTGATCAATGATTTTCTTTCATCACTGATGTTTCTATCTCTTTATCCCTTCCTCTCTGAAATCAATAAAAATATTTTTTAAATTGAGTGATAAATTATGGGACAAGAATTATAGAACTGAGAATAATAATGAATTCAATCAATAATAGGAATGAATTCAACAAGGATAAAGGGACTAGGCTTGGAAAGGAGGAACACTTTCACTTTAAAGAAAAGATAATTTGGAAGTCCAAAAACAAATCACTTTCATGGAAGGGAAGGAAGTTAAGGGTAGTAAGTTGGCCTGTTTCTTTATTAGCAAATTACAGAACCCCCTCTATGGCTTAAAGTAATACATAGATTTAATAATTGTATGTCCTATCAGTGGTTCACACAACAATTTTAAAACCTCAGGAAGTTCTGGGTGGAATGTCATCTGAAATAACTGGGCAGGTAAGCGTATAACTCATAGACTCAGAAGATAAATGGACCCCAAGAAAAACAACTACTGTCACTGTGATTAAATTTCCTCAGCATACACCTTTCCATTAAGTGAATAAAGTGAATGTATTTAGTGCCTGAAAATTCAGTTGCTACACATGGCTCAGTGAACTGCACAACATCATACCACTACTTTCATATAAACCTGCTTTTATACGCACCGACTGTCTTAGAAAAAAGATGACATCAGTGAAATGAGCAGCTAAGGAAAATGCCACAGTCTTCTTATTCAGAATAGGGTATAACTGGCTAGACTGGGGTCATATAGCTTGGATTCACAATCCAACTGTCACCTTGGTGTGACTATAAGCACAAGCATATTGCTTAACTTTTCTGTGTCTTTTTCTTCAATGAGATGAATCTATAGGTTTGTTGTGAGGATGGAATAGCTAAAGCATAACAAGAGCCCATAAAAATTAGTTGCCATTTTCCTCCTCCTCCTCCAGCTCTCCTCCCCCTTATCCTCCTATTTCTCCTCTTTCTCTTCCTCCTTTTCCTTCTCATCATCTCTCTTCTTTCTCCTACTTCACTAAAATTATTAATTCATTCAACAAATGTTCACTGAACACTATGTGCCAGAGTCTACTACACCTTAGATTTGCACTGATGAACAAAATAGACATGATTCCTGAGTTCTGTGAGCTAACAATCTAGTTCAGAAGGCAAATGTTGAACAAATACAAATACAAATAAGTGTATGATAACAAATGTAATCATTTCATTGTAGGAAAATAGCAGGGGTCAAAAAATCAAATGATACAAATAATTATTCCAGTGTGGAGGTAGGGGAAAGACTCTAAAGAACCATCAGTTAAGTGGAGATATAAAATTTTGAAAGTCTCAATATTACTTAATTTTCCAAAAATTGTTCATCCAAAATTTATTTGTTCCAGGTCAATTCAATCAGTTCATATTTTAAGTGCTTTACCACACATTATATACAGGATGAGGCAAAAGTAGGTTTACAGTTATTTATATTCAAAATAATACAATAATTAATACATAATTATACAAGAATAAACTCATTTGCATAATCACGACTATAAACCTACTTTTTCCCCACGTTGTATTTATCAGAATTTTTGTATTGAAAAACAGAAAAATCTTTGCTTGAAGTCTAAAATTGTTTCTATACGACAAAAATTTAATCAACTAAAAAGTAAATTCCATTAAAAGGGTCAATAAAAAATTAAAACAGACCTTTAAATGAGTGTTACACGTTTTAACTAAATTTCATAAAACTAGTTTATGTGAAAGATACAATAATCTCGAGCTAAATTAGCCAAGTCTATAACCTGAAGGAAAAACACTTTATGTGAGAATCAAAAGGACAACTAATTATGGTTAATTTGTATAATGTCTGTCATGTAGATATTGCTGTAATGTCTGAAGTGTCAAGAAAAGGTTCTTAGCTCTTCCTGAGGATATAATATGGGAAGGTTAATTATAATTAGGCTATAAAACTGATGAAAACATCAAAGCTAAAATATTCAAAGAGAGGAGTTGGAAGACTACAGTGATATATAGGTTTCAAAATTTGAGGTGAAATCCTATATAACGAAAGGGTAATATGTAAATTGACCCTAATGGCAGAAAGACCAGAACGACTGCTGGAACAGTCACTATGAGGTGCACTGACCACCTCTTGGTCCCTTCCCCTGGCCGTCAGGCACCAATCACCCGATGGCAAATGGGGAACCAGGGGTGGATGGTGGCAGGGGGCAGGGCCAGCTGCGGATAGCTGGGGAAGATGGCCCTTATTGCAGGCCAGGCCTAGGGACCGTACCCATGCACGAATTTCATGCACTGGGCCTCTAGTAGAAACAATAAAAAGCAAGTAGAAAGCAAGTTTGGGCAAACTAGTAGTCAAAATCAATAAAATAAAAAGAGAGATAGGAGTCTGATAGTTAAGTCAAGAGGGTTGCTTTCATTTTTTTAAATTTATTTTTTAATTTAAAATTAAATATTCATTGTTGAAAGTATTACACATATCCCCTTTTTCCCCTATTGACCCTTTTTAGCCCCGCCCTCTCCCACCTTTCCTGCCCCAGGCCTTCACCACCTCATTGTCTGTGTTTATGGGTTATGCATACATGCACACAAGTCCTTTGGTTGATCTCTTCCCACTTTTTACTTATTCAGATTGCCAAAATGCAGGCATTGGAAGAAGGAGGGCAATACCCACAGTTCTGCCTCACAGAATAGAGCAGGAAAACAAGAGAAACTTTAAAACCTGAGTGTACTTGGTGGATGTTTTCACTACCACATGACTAGAAATATGTAAGAAAAGGCCAAATTTATTGGCCTCCCCTGAAGTCCTTGACATTCATGATTGCTGACATATCAAGTATGTAAGATCTCTTGGGAGTGAATTTGCTTTTATAAACCTTTTTTAAAAACTTTCTAGCAGCTAACATCTTTCCACAGGAAAGAGAAGAACAGTACAATTTTGGTGGGTATGTTACAGCTAACAATTGAACTGGGGCTACTATCCACAACAAATAAAAAATATAAATAGATAATTAATGAGTCAGGTATAATTATGTCACTTATGTATTATTATCATGGGTAGTTTAAGCAAGACACATATTAGTTACAAGAAGAGTATTTAAAAATATTCAATATACTTGGTTTTCTGCTACAAAAAGATAAATATATTCAATTTAACTAAATTTTGGGAGATAAATCAAATATATTTAAAGACAGGCACCAGTTTCTCTAACGAAGGCAGACATTAGCTTCAAAATAAAAATGTTTAGCTCAAACAACAAATATTTGAAGTAGATGCACTGCAAACCTCCTTTTCATTAACTTGTAACATTAGCTTGAATTCTCTATTTATATATGTAATATATATTTTCTACATTGAAATTATCAGTTGATGATTGCCATAAAAGAAGTATCTTAGGAGTTTTTATCTCTATTTGACACACTTTTGTGCAGTATTGATTTTAAAGTCATGACATCATTTCTTTGGAAAATCATTATAATTCATAGCTTTAAATAATTTCTGTGTACCCTATAAAAATTTCACTATGAGAAATTAAGTTGGTAGGAGTTTACTTTGGACATTATCATTTTAAACAATTTATAGGCTACATTTTTTGCTTTTGTTAAATGGTATGAGAAACAAAAAGCATAAAATATTTAATAGATTTTAAAGCTTTCTCTTTTAGACCTTATACAAACCATATAAAATTGATGGGAGGGTAGTATTCTCAGGGAAGCAAACTAAATTCAAGATGATAACATTTCTATGTTGAAATTTAGTCCATAGTGATGATACACACATACTGACTTCTCATTGAGATGAATATCAATAAATTGATTGACCTGAGAGATAAATATTGATTTTAGCAAGCCCAAATTCTCTATTCACATCAGACAATTCTTCTTGATATTTCCTAGGATGCAAAGTCAATAAATGAATTGTTATATTTATATTCTGAATAATTTCCCAAGTCTGCAGGAAAGGTAAGTTTTTCACTCTGTTATGGAGAAGTGCTAATCAATTCACATCTCTATTCTGTGAGAGCTTACTAAAAATATCCAAATGAAATATCTCCCATATTTGTTGCTCTAACATTTGTCTCCTTTTAATAAAACTATTATAATGACACATATTCAATTTCTTTCTATTTGCTCGATTTCTTTTTATATGGCACTGCCATATCCAGGCTTCTTTGACATGAGGCCAGCACACATAGTCATTCAAGTCAGTTCACACACAACATTTAGCTATTAGACAAAATATTCTGTCCTGATTGTCTGGCAGCAATTAAAATATGCATACACATGTTTGCATGAATTGTTTTCCTATACATAAGCATAAGATTCCTTTCTGCCTTAGGAATATTTCATTGTCCTCCCTATCAACTAGCTTTTTTCGCTTTGGTCTTATCTAAAGGGCCTGGTAGCAGCACTAGGTATATCCTCAAGTTTTAAACAGATATTAGGTATCTGCTTAAGAATAAATCGAGTCCTTATGATAACAATACATAAAGAAAATAATTGTTTTATTTAAAATTAACATAAAAATATCAGAAAGAATACAAAATTTGCATGATTTAAAGACATGTCAGAAAATATTCGTTTGATTATACTTCTTCAGAACATGCTCCTAGAACTCCAGAGTATAGTGTTCTTTGCTCTGGGGATGTTTCAATGGAAATATTAAAGGAGCACTGGTAGTGATAAAATGATATTTTAAATTAAACAATTATTTGTTCTAATCCTGACATCAGCACTTGCCCATCTCATATTGTAGCAAATTATCTGTGATAAATAAGCCTCAATTATTTTCTTATGAATATGAATAACAATAATACCTAGTTCATAAAGAGGGTATGATTAAAGGAGATAATATAAAAAAAAACAATGAGCACAGTTAAGTATCTGTGTAAACATTAGATTTTTAATGTTACTTTTAAGACTACTTTTTTAAAAATATATTTTATTGATTTTTTTACAGAGAGGAAGGGAGAGGGATAGAGAGTTAGAAACATCGATGAGAGAGAAACATCAGCTGCCTCCTGCACACCCCCTACTGGGGATGTGACTGCAACCAAGGTACATGCCCTTGACTGGAATAGAACCTGGGACCTTTCAGTTCGCAGGCTAACGCTCTATCCACTGAGCCAAACCGGTTAGGGCAAGACTACTTCTATGTCTTGGTTTGACAATAAAACTTTCAAATATGACCATGACCAAAAAGACATTAAGAGTGAAGCTGTATTTGATAAGACAGTAGAAATTGTAGGCATATAATAACAACACTTAAAGATGCTTACTTCAAGTCTACTTCAGAGTATAGACGTTAAATACTATAAAAAATATTAAATATGAAAATGAACACACTAAGGAACTGATATATAATAACCTCTATATTATTTTAGGAAACCAGATCTTGTTTTCAATTTTTTACAAATAGTGTGTGTATATATATATATCAATATCTCTATTTTTATGTTACATGTGAATAAAAAGATACAAGTTTTGGAACCACTATAAGTCAGTAATATATATTTTTTTTTCCTAAAAATAAGTATAAAGATTAGAAGAGCTCACATTAACTGTTTACTGAGTTAATACATGGAAAGCTCTTATAAGAGTAAGTGGCATCTAGTGATCAATGAATGAATGAATGTTTGTTATTAGTAGTATGATTATGTATGTTACCATACTAAACAATTTAGATGTCCTATTTCATTGTAATATCGCAATATCCCTATTAGATAAGTTGTATTATTATCAGCATTCCACAGGCAAAGATGTTGGGGCTCAGATAGACTCCCGTCATATGTGGAAGAACCATATTCAAAGCAAGGTCTTTCTGACTTTAGAATCCAAAATCCCCAAAACCATGCTATAATTTTTCTCCCATATTTCATCATTGGTGGTGATGGTCTCAGTAAACGTTTCCCTATTTGGTTTCAAACTATCTTTGCTTTCCATCATGCTTCCTCCCTCCCACTTCATTTAGTTAGGTGAGGGTCTTTATTATAATAGGTTTCGAAAATATATTAAATAGTGCCCACATAAACAAAGGATACTGCACCTATTCCTCCAATCCTTTCTATTTGGTTTAAAATCAAATAAGGAGTCTGTATTTCTGGAAGATATATCATCACATTTGCAAATGTAACCATCACATCTGACTGCCTTTCTTACCAAAATGGTATAAGCCCAATTAGAAGGAAACAGAAGGAGCAAAGAATGAAAAAGATGTCACAGAACTTCACATTTGGAAAAAACAATACAGATGAGTGATGGCATATACTGTTTTCCTAGCTCCTAATCCAATGTGTTTTCCACAATAGCAAGGTGCTTAGTGAATCTGAGTAACAAATTATACAGATCAACTATGTTTTGACTGGTCTCAAATTTCTGAAAAACTATTGACAAGGATGTTTAATTATTGTTTGTGAAACCAATATGCTGTTCTGACTACCCTTTTTTCAATTTTTTGCTCCTCTCTTTTGTTGTGTGGTTACCTATACTGCCTTTCTTCAGTATGCATGAATATTTCTGCATCTTAAATTTAAAGAGCATATAACAAATTCCCTGAATCTTTCTTGGAAAGACATTAATGAAAAACAGAATGTCAGTTTAATATAATTTGTCACTATTCACCCCAAATCCTCCCTGGTGGATTCCCATGAGGAAGGTGACTTGCCACATTTATACATTTTTTCTTTAATCTTCTCACCTAACCTTTAGAGAACTTAATTAAGTACTTCTAAAAATAATAGCACATACTTCATAGAAATTGAATTTTCCATTAAAAGTTAACAAAACAAATGGATAAGCTCTTGCATAGTAAAGAAAGACAAAGTGAAGATGTCAGCTAAAAGGAGATAAAAAATGAAAAGAAAATTACTGTGTCATCAAAAAGATAATGAAGTTTAAAAGAAATAAAAAAGATGAGACATTTTGTAGGACATATAAAACAGTCTGACTAGAGGCAATAAAAAAGAAACTTTGGTGAAGGAAATGTCACTAATTAGATATTGTTAAAGCAGAAATGAACATTTTGTTTTATGCTTTTATAGGATCACAAATCAAAAAAGATACTTAACCAAGCAATATCTGGCTTTTCCACAGATCAGGGTGCAGATTGTATGACATTATCTCTACAGGAATACAACTTAATCATGTGGTGCTAAGACACCATGAGGTGATTGAAAATATATTTGGAAAAGATCTTGAACTTGTGTGCCACATACAGAAGTAAATGCATTTTTGAATCCCTGGAAAAGATGGAAAGGAAATTGCTAGATATATTCCTCTGAAAGCAATCTACAAAGAAACAAAATACAATTCTATCTCAACCACTCTAACCTTAGTCTCATTATCAGCGAAGTTAAAAATAAGTGTCATAAATATATCATTTTATACTTTCAAAAAGTACTCTTAAAATAAAAATAATAGTAAGTAATGGTGAGATATAATTTGTCATAACCATTGTGACAATATTGTGAAAATATTGTCAATACCTTAGTAGATACGGGTGTGAGGATATAGGCACTCTAAGGCAAAGTTGGTGGTAGTGCAAAATATGGGCATCTTGGTGGATAACAACATGACAGCATGAATTAAGTGTTAAATATAAACATCCTTTGACACAACAACCCTATTCCTAGGAGTTCATTCTAAGTAGAGATTATAATAAAGATGTTAAGATACACTCACAGCAGTGTCATTTGTAATAGCCCCCCCCAAAAAAAACCCTAAAAGTTTCATTAGTAAAACAGATCTCATTAAATGAGACACTCAGTATCCTTAACAGTAGAGATGCCCTAACCATTAGCATACTACTAGGAGATAATTTTAAGAAAAATAAAACTATATATATATATACACATAATTTATAATATATCTATGTATATCTATATATACATATTTGTAAGAGTATGTGTGTGAAATTTTTTCTTTCTTTTTCCCTTTTATACCTTTTGACATTATTTGCATTTTCTACAATCCTATATAATAAAGAGCTAATATATTCATTAGCCAAACAGTCGAACGACCTTCCAGATGACCTTCCAGACAAAGCCGGGGATGCGAGGGCCAACCCCCTTGCATGAATTTCATGCATTGAGGCTCTAGTAAGTATATATTCACCTTCCTAACCAGATCAAGTAAAAATTAAAAAGAAAGTGGGCATTATATTAAATACTAGTGTCCCAGTGCACAGATTCAAGCACATTGAAAGGAAATTAATTAGAAAAAATATTTTAATATCGCTATTTGTCCTTTATAATAGAAGTGTCAACCAAATTCACAATCGACAATGACAGATCGAAACACACGTGTGTGATTGGTGCCAGCAAGAGCTTTATATGTATTGTGCATACAGGAGTCAACTTAGCTTTTTATATATATAGAATAAACTAGCTTAATTAGACCTGCTTTCTGATTTAGCTAAACTTTTTCCAGCCCAGTGAAGCACCACAATTTCTCTTTCAGGTAATTGTCAGCAACACAGCAATAAATATCAACATGAAGCAGATTATTATTGCAGATCATGCAAGGAGAACAAAGGGTAAAATATTTAACTGTAGCAGTGTTTGACTATATTCTGCACAGTGAGAAAACCTGAAGTCATTTTCAAGGTCTACCATTTCTTACTTCTTTTCAGTCGGGTCAAGTTTCTAAACTTTCTAAATCTCCATTTTCTGGCTAATGAAAAGAAAGTAGGATTCTACTGAGTTTCCTATCTACCTACTCCAGGACTTCTATGAGGATCAAATGAGATGAGGCACGTGAAAATGCTTCACAAACATTTGGTTAAACTGTGAAATGTTTGCACCTGGCTATAAAGCAAGTCAGGTTCTTGGGCTGAAGAAACTCCAAGGAGGCTAATCGCTAGGGAGAGGAAGCATGGCGTTGCTATGTAAACGGCATTACCCAGTGCCCACAGCAACCGTTTCCAGGGTGGGCTGATCCGTGGGCCACATTTTGTGCCATGGGGTCTTGACAGCATCAACTGCAATTTGGTGGGGTGTCACTCCGGGGTGGTGGCAGGGCCTATGTCCCACTTGGGGGAAGCCGAGTGTTGATTTGTCAGCGCCAGGTCCATGATGCCATTTATTTTTAAATGGCCAGTGTGTGTCATGGCAGCTCCTGTGTTGAGCATCTGCCCCCTGGTGGTCAGTGTGCGTCATAGCTACCAGTCGGAAGGATGGACACTTAGCCTTATATATAGAGAGATATATGAAATCAAGAAGCAGAGAGATGACATGACCTACTCCAAGTCTCAATTAGTTAACAACAGAAGTAGTTCTAAAGCTCTGGTGACCATGCTGCCTCAATCAGTATCCAAGGGATGATAGAAAGGTTTGGGTTTGTCCCCTTATTAACATGCATTAACATGCAGGACTACATCAAGCTAAAATATTCTTCCATTTCAAAAACAGCAAAGAAAAAAAATAGCTGTAAAAGAGTAAAAAATAACCATAAAATGAATCCTAGAGATCTTCATTAATTCAACTTTGCATTTTTCTTATTATGATTACAGAGTTCACTCTTTGTGCCCATTATGTTAGCAAAACCTCACATAGATGACTGCCAGCAATGGAACCTCAAATAATGTAATATGTAAGTTTTCAATAAAAAGAAAAACATTATAGAACACTAGAACACATACTTTGTTCCTGAAAGAGACCTTAGATTCATCTTGTCCAAACTCATTTTAAAGGTGAAAAAACTGAGGCTCAGACTGATTTGCTCAAGTTCACAATTAAATAAAGTACTCTGTAAAATCGTCATTGTAGTTGAAATGACATTCATAGGGCTATAGAAAGCATTACATCTACCAATTGTGCATCTCATTCAAAGACAGATATTTATTAAGCACTGAAGCAGGAACTTCTGCCAGTTAATGTTAATGGGTGTCACTCTTTTCTTTTTGTAGACAGTCCCTTCTTAACTTTATACATTCTCCACCAACATATCAGCATCAAAGAACACAAATGATGTCTCAGCCTGCAGGAAAGCACTCTAAGTTCCAACTGCAGATACTAAACCTTAAAAGAAAATAGTATAAATTATTTATATATTTTAGATATTAACCCCTTGTCTGACATATGATTTGCAAATATATCTCCATTCAGTAGGTTACTTTTTAATTTTGATGATGCCTTCCTTCACTGTGCAGAAGCATTTTGTTTAATACAATCCTACATTTTTTTTTTGCTTTTGTTCCTTTGCCTTTGGAGTAAGATCCACAAAAATGCTGCTAAGACTGATGTCAAGGAGATTCCTACCTGTTTTCTTGTGGGAATTTTATGGTCTCAGGTTTTACATTCAAGTCTTTAACCCATTTTGAGTTAATTTTCTGCATGTAGTAAGACAGTGGTCTATTTTCACTTTTTGCTTGCGGCTGTTCAGTTATTCCAACACCATTTACTGAAGACACTGTCCTTCCTCCATCTTACATTTCTTGGCTCCGTTGCCATAAAATAATTGTCCATATATGTGTGGGTTTATTTCTGGGCTCTCTATTTTGTTCCATTAATCTGTGTATCTATTTTATGCCAGTACCATACTGTTTTGATTACTATGGCTTTGTAGGATAACTTGAAATCACGGAGTGGAATACCTCCAACTTTGTTCTTCTTTCTCAAGATTGCTTTGGCTATGCAGAAAATAGATATTTTTCTGAAGAATGCACACAGATGGCCAACAGGCACATGAAAAGTTGTTCAACATAATATTTAGGGAACTATAAATCAAAAGCACAATGAGACATCACCTCACACCTATTAGAATGGCTAACATAAAAAAGATAAGCTACAGCAAGTGCTGGAGAGGATGTGCAGAAAAGGGAAATCTGGAACACTCTTGATGTGAATGTAAGTTGGTGCAGCTACTATGGAAAACAGAATCCTCATAAAATGAAGAACAGAACTACCATATGATCTAGATATTCCATATCTGTGTATTTATCTGAAGAATAAAAAACACTAATTAGAAAAATGCATTCCTATGTTCATTGCAGCATTATTTACAATAGCCAAGTATGGAAACAACCTAAGTCCATCAATGAGTAAATGAATAAAGAAGATGTAGGATTTTGTATACAATGGAATACTACACAGCCATAAAAATAATTAAATCTTGCCATTTGTGATTACATGGATATAATTTGAGCATTATATACTAAATGGAATCATATGGAGAAAGACAAATAATGTATGATTTTACATATATGTGGTATATAAAAACCAAATATATTTAACAAAAGAAACCCAAAGTCAAAGATAAAACAGATTAGTGGTTACCACTAATAGCCCAGTTACTTTAATCTTGTCTAGATGCCATAGGATTTAACTCTTTGCTCTAGTAGGCTCAACAAGAGTGGTACCAACATTGAGTTTCTCTGTGAGGGTAGAGCCCCACTTGACCATTTAGACCAGGGAATTAGAAAGTCAGACCAATTTTCACCTACATAGTCATGATACAACCTCAGGAAAAAAAAAGGAAAAGGAAAAAAGGGTTTAGAAATGAAATAAATCCCTGCTGGCTCACCTGCTAGAGTAGAGGAGATTTAAAGTCCTTTAAAAGTGACCTAGATCCATACACTGGGGAACACTTTTAAGTGGGTCTCCTCATTTCTCTAGAAGGAAGCCCTAGGTATTCTTTAAAGTGAATAAACTTTTTCTATAATTTCTTAGTCAACTCAGGCTGCTATGCCATAGACTGGCTTACAAAACAGATATTTCTCACATTTCTGGAGGCTGGTAATTCCAAGAATAAGGTACTGACAAATTCATTTCTTAGTGGGAAATGACCTCTTCCCAGCTGTCTTCTAACCATGTCCTCACGTGACAGAGAGGGCAAGCTCTGGTATCTTACCCTTCTTATATGGACACTAATCCCATTATGATGGCCCTGTACTCATAACTCCATCATGAGCTGATTACCTCCCAAAAGTACCACCTCCAAATACCATCATGTTGCGACAGGGCTTCAATTTATAAATATGAGGGACTGAGGGAGGACACAACCATTCAGTCTGTAACAGATCCCAAGTGCATTCTACATTGGATACTACTTACTGATCAGAATGGTCCCGTGGAGCACCAACGCATTTTTGTCTTGGGGGGAGACTGGAAAGTAGAGGCTGCTTACTCCCTCAGAACTGGGAGAACTAGCAAGGCAACCACTGCTCACATTCAAACTACACACTACCTGTGAATGACATAATCACAAAGGGACAACAAGAAGGATTCCCAGCTACAATGTTTTCCCACACTCGTTCAAATAATCATTAGGTTGAAAGGAAACATTCCAGAAAAGGATAAGAAGTGCTGTGGACTGGTTACCAAATATTTCAATTTAGGTTATAATTACTCAGATTTCTTCCTCATATCTAGCTAAAATTCACGGAGATTTTTGATAAAAGGGACTGAGGAAAGAAAGGTAATTTTGGATCGGGAGCACTATAGAGAAAGAAAGATATACATATATAGTACTCGGCTTTGCAAATGACAAGGACATAATTAGAAAAGAAAGATAAAAAGGTATTAGTAGGCGGGAGGGTAATACTTTCAACAATTACCCCCCCCCCAAAAAAATCATAGTTAATCTTATGATTTAAAAAAGAAAATCACAGTCAAAACACTAAGCTATGAAGAAAAATATCAAAGGACAGTGAGGATAGATACGTTAATATTCTCTAAAGATGGTTTTGTATTTTTCAAATTCTTTAGTGTCACCAAAACTAATACTAAATATTTCTTGAATGCTACCTTTCTATGTATGTTAGAGACATTATGTAATTTATATAATACTACTTAAATTAATAAATTACATAGCATCCTATGAATAATATAAAAGGTAGGTGGGAGGGCATGAACTTTCAGATTCTACTGATGACTACCCAGCCATCTACCTGCAGTACATGAAGCACAGCACTCACTGAACACTCGTCAAGAACCCAGCACCCCTGAGACGCACTGTGGGCAATAAAACCAGCAATAAAGACGCAAGGGGAAAAAATAAAAGACACAAGGGGGAACTGGATTGGGAATCAGGAGATCTCAAGATAACCTGTTGATTCTGGGAAGTCACATTTCCTTTCTGGGTGCTAGTTTCCAAATTGCACTCTCTCAGGCACTGTTTCTCAACCTTGGCACTATTTAAATTTTGAACCAGATACTTCTTTGGTATGGGGACTATCCTGTGCATTTTAGGGTGTATAGAGGCATCCCATCCCTGGCCTGTACCCACTAGTTATAGTAGGGCTCCTCCAGTTATGAAAGCCAAAAATGTCTTGCAACATTGCCAAGTATCCTGTAGAAAACAAAATCTCCCCCAGTTGCAAACCATTGCCCTGCCGCTCATAAAATTGTTCATTCTATAATTTTATGTGTTTAACATGCCAAAGTAATATAGAGTGAGTGAGCCAGTAAAGAACACAGTGTCTAGAATCAGAGTATGTGGAGTGAAATCTCTATCACTTGGAAATTACTTTTGGCAACTTATTTAACTCATCTGTAAAATGAGAATTGTAATTTCTACCTCATAATGTTCATGAGGGGACCGATGTATATAAGGTGCCAAGAAGACCATCTTGCTCATTGAATGCAATTTTATAAGCGTAGCTATTTTAATTATTATAGCCCTAATCCGTCACCTGGAACACTGGGCTGTACTCTTATGATTTGCTTCCCCAGGTAAACTTTACATATCAAATCTGAGCATCGATAGAAATGGTGGTTACATTGAAAGCACCAGGAGAATAGGAAGCAGGTTTATGCTTTCATCTCTATATCTTCAAGCCCTCAGCATAAGCCCTGGTATATAATAGGCATTCAAGAAACAGGTGCTGATGGGAAGATCAACTGATGAAAGAAAATGCGGCACAGAGATAACTTCAAGCATATTGCTTAAGATTCCAAAAAGTCTAAAAGTGGGCAAAGATTTATATTACGTGTCCATGTGCCTGAGAATCTTACAGAATAGTATCACTCTGTATCAGAAAGAGTTATAAAAACAACTCATTAGCCATATTTCTTACAACACTGGGGAATCAATATAAAGAATTATAAATTAATTTGTCTGCATCTGCAGCCTGCATTCCACTCTCCAATGATGACAACTGAATGCTTAAACTCTAGTGGCACTGTGTGAATTCATTCTCAAATTAATTCATATTCATTCTCTCTCTCTCTCTCTCTCTCTCTCTCTCTCTCTCTCTCTCTCTCTCCCTCCCTCCCTCCCTCCCTCTTTCTCCCTCTCTCTCCCTCTCAGCAAAAAGCTCTACAAACAAAAATAGAAAATCTAAGACAAGAAACTTGTGAAATATAATTCTCCAAGCAATAAGGACTTTTATTGTCAATCTAAAAACAGCTGACACTGCCTGAAAGTAGGGCCATAAAAATAAAATACAGCACACATCCTCCATTTGCCTACACTTGAAGGAAATGAGTTCTCACAATTGCTATGGCAGTGAATGTTACTACATTTGGTAGTTTTCAACAAAGGAAAAGAGGTGTGTGTGGGCAGGGGGGAGGGGGGATCTCCTGGGCTTTAGGGATACCTCCTTGCTTTTCAAATTGAAATAATTTAAGAAGCTATACATTAAAAATACATCTTCATGATGAAAATGTAGTTCATCTTCACAGTTCTTACTTGACAATCATTTTCTGCTAACTACAGGAACAGAGAAGCAATTCTTGCACTAGGATTGTTGGAGTCATTTCCTTTTCTACTTTCAAAACAAATTTTCAGACCCAAAACTTTGATTCTCTCTCCTACTGGTCTCCCTAAATATTCTAAACTTTCATCCTGGGACTCCTACTCTTCCTACTTCGAGAAACCTTTCTTCCTACTTTTCTTAAAAAAAATACAGTCAACCAGGCATTAAATGTGTCAATGACTTGCTTAAAAATTCTCTTATTTCAGATCTTCCCAGATTAGCTATATTTTGTCTCATCTCCTTCTTACCAACAGTGATACATCAACTCTTCTCTTACTACCCAAACCTTTCCTTCTCAATGGACTATTTTCTTCAGATGCAATTCTGCTCAAATTTTTCTAATACAGAAGTTTTATACTGGATGTCCCTCTCCCTTCCCTCTGGCTATTGCTCTATTTGTTCATCCCTTCTGAGTTATCACCTTAGAAGAGTAGACTGTGTGCTCCTTTTCACTGCCTTAGTTCCAACATGGCTCTACCCATTCTAACATGGCCTCTGACCCCATTGACTAAAGCCATTCTTGGGAAGATCAGCAACAAATCCAACATTTTCAAAATCTATATTCCTCATGTGAAACATCCAAGACAATTAATTTATGAGTATTATCAGGGTTTCCCCCTCCCCAAATAAGATTTTTGGTTTTGCCCTCTCTGTTTCACTTACCCTCCTTCTAAGGAGGGTTTTCTCTGGCCAAATGAGCTCCTTTGGTATTTTATGATGGAGGGTCAGGAAGAAAGGGACAGGAGTGTAGGATAAAAGGCAGACAGCTAAACGTGGTGGAGGGAACTCAGGAGAACATCTTTTAAAGGGTGCTCAAAAAGCACTTTATTGAGTAGATGAGACAGAAAGTGAGAAAATTAAGAAATTTGAGTGTAATTATAAGTTCCCTCCATAATGTTAGACAAATAAAGAGAAAACTAAGTTGTTTTGAAATTACTTTTCATACTTCTTAAAAATTCCCATTATGACATATCTCAGATCACAGGCAAGTGTGATAGGTAGCTTACCTGACTTCTCATCACACTGCATGGCTAAACTCTCCTTTTTGAAGGCATCTATTGTGTTCACTCCTAGAATTTTCTTGAACCTCATTTTACATCTCTGGCCTCCTTATTAATATTATGTATAAGCTTCTCTTCTTTCCTATTCATGGAAGTCCATGATTAGAGACTGACTTCTATTCTTTCCCCTCTCCACAAAAGCATTCCAACTTGCACTGAGGAGATACTTGTTATGGGCTGAATTATGTCACCACAAATTCATAAGTTAAGGTCCTAACCCTCAGTACCTTGCAATGTGACTGTATCTGGAGACAAGGTCTATAAAAAGATTATCAAGTTAAAAGGAAGTCTTTGGGTGTGCCTTAATCCAATCTTACTGGCGTTAATAAGAAGAAATTTAGACACTCAGGCACCAGGAGCATGCAAGCACAGAGGAAAGAACATGTGAAAACAGTAGGAAGGTGACCATCTGCAAGCCAGAGAAGCAGGCCTCAGAATGAAACCAAACCTGCAGACACCTTGATCTTGGACTTCGAGACTCTAAAACTTCCAGAAAATTAATTTCCATTGTTTAGGCCACCCAGTGTATGGTATTTTGTTATAGCAGCCCCAGGAATATAGTACTTAGAGAATATTTGTTTTAGTGTCAGATCAAATGACAATTAAGTTCCTATTGAAGTCAGGTTCTGTTTCTATATTCTGAAACAAATATGATATTAAAGCTGAAAATTTCTTAGAGATCATTTGGTCAATTAGTGTTTCATTTTTGTGAGGATAACTCGATCCCTTTGTGAAATTAGTGAAACCCAGAGTCCCTTCCTCAACATAGTGAACATAAGTACACATAAATTTTATTTCATTAGGAATTTATTTTCTTCACATGGGCAGAATACTTTTGAATAAAAGCACACACACACTTTAATCCTGGCGGTGTTGCTCAGTTGGTTGGAGCATCTTCCCTTACACTAAAAAGTCGTGGGTTTGATTCCCAGTCAGGGCACATTCTTAGGCTGTGAATTCCATCCCCATGCAGGGCACATACAGGAGGCAACGGATCCATGTTTCTCTCTCACATATCCTCAGGTGAGGATTAAAAAAAAACACACTTTATAAATAAATAATTCTTTCTCCCTTTAATTTTTCAGGAAAAAAAATGAAAAGTCAAATTCTGAAATAAGAAGAAAACTAATCTGGCTCTATAGTAAATTTCAATATGAAACTTGATTAAGAAATTTTAGTTTAACATAACAGTATCTTAGATATTTAATACATTTGTGACTTTGTTGTAGTTTAGGGGCAAGAGGTGGTGAAAAAAACCTGGTGATGCCAACTTACACAGAATTAGAACGGCCATTACTCTCTTTGCCAGTCAAGGATAGGACTGTGTGAAGAAACAGGGCATTCTCCAGGACCCTTCGGAGAAATTCTAGTCACGTCGCTTCCTCCAGTCAATAAGGGCACCTTTGGCAAGCACTGCATCACTGAGCCTGTCTATTTCAGCAAGAAAAGAAAATCAATCCATATTTCAATGTTAAGGTCATCAGAGCAGGGGTAACTTTCAAAACAGTTTTTCAGTACTTTGATATATCCAAAGATTTCTGCCAATGGATAAAAAGACAAGACGGTCCCTCTCAACTGCAGGCTCCAGAAGCACTTTGCCCGGAATTGGAAACTGTGTATTTGTCGGCTCCCTTCCTCTCACAGAAAGAAAACCTGGCCAAAAGAGCTCCTTCTTTTCAGCAGCATTCACAGGCAGTGGAAGGGCCTTACATCAGATTTGCATTACTCACGGGGCCGAAATATCTGCCAAGTGAGCCAATCCATAAATACACTTCGCCCTGTCAAGCTTTTCTGTGACCAGGCTTTCCAAATTCTCTCAAAAGCAGTAAAATTTTGCTTGAAGTTTAGTCAAACACTTCAAAAGGCAGCAAACCTCTTAGTACTCAAAAACTTTGTTATGTCATAAATGCACATGCATTTATGAGAAAACTTCTTGACAAGACAATGATTTAAAAACCTGACTGGCTCTGAGGAAATTGGTATCTTTCATAACAGCAAACAAGACTCTTTTCAAGACTGCTGGCTGGGTCTTTGACACCAGTGCATCCTCATGTCAAAAGCAATGAGAAGTCGTAATGATGTGACTTCTCCCAAGCAGGATATCCGGATAGGTAGCCAAGCTTGTTTATGCTTCACTGGGGCACAATAACCGAAGCTGTTTTCCCCCCTATCCAAACGCTTTCTTAGGGAAGACAATTCTCATCATTGTGAAAGTATCTATGACCACTGACATTTCTAAAGCTAACTCAAAAATTAGAACATTTTCGATAGCTTTAGTGTGCACATAAATCAAGAACAAAAAATAATAGTAGTGCCATCTAGTTGTATAATGAAAGGAAAATGACACAGCTGCGAATCCCTCCTCTTTCAGGCTATTAGAAGAAATGTCAGCATGTCTGATGTGTGTGGTGTCATTTGTTAAATACATTGTTTCCATTTTATTCTGTGGCTTCAATCACAAACTAGTTCAGTAAGTTCCAGAGAATAAGACAGTGTCTCCAATTTCATGTGGCTTCTTGTGCTTTGTAATGTCATAAGTGAAATCTCATCTATAGAAAACCATGAAAAGCCACAATTTTATCCCTATGTCAAAGAATCATCAGGAAAGAATTATCAGAAAACAGCATGTGCTCATTAGCAATCTCTTCTCAACTACCGTTCAGTATTGGCCATTTTTCCCTCTCCGGCTTAGACTTCCACAGTGATCAGTGATAACATGAGTGTTGCTTATGCCTATTTAAGTCGTTCTGCCCTTGCCCACACTGTGTGTGTTGTCTGCCAATATGTGCCAAGGCGCCTTCTTCCAATCTCAAGGGAAATGATATCTGCACCAATTGGGTTTTTCTGCTACCGCCACTGCCAAACCTTCTGGAGAGCCTACTCCCAGCCTCTTTGCAGAAGCTCTTGCCATGGCCAGCACGCACCCAACGCAATCAGAGCAGAGCTGTATTTTTTACTGCAGTGAATAAACTCCTTACATCCTTGCTCTAAGTTACACATGTGCTCTCAATACTCACCAGCATTGAGTGCATACAGTATTTGAGCTTTACCTGAACCAATAGGACTCAGATATGAATATTTGAAGTTTGGGATTAGAGAACTATCTCAGTAATACATTATGAGATAAAAAGTTTGGGCACACATGTGTGCCTTACTCTCTACATATCTGTTCCTCTCCTAATAATCTCTTGATATACCTGTCCAATCCTATGGGTGATATAGACTCAAGCAAGATGTCATGCTATGGTTGTTAATATGGTTTAGGGCAGTGGTTCTCAACCTGTGGGTCGTGACCCCTTTGGCGGTCCAATGACCCTTTCACAGGGGTCGCCTAAGACCATCCTGCATATCAGATATTTACATTATGATTCATAACAGTAGCAACATTACAGTTATGAAGTAGCAACGAAAATAATTTTATGGTTGGGTCACAACATGAGGAACTGTATTTAAAGGGCCAGAAGGTTGAGAACCACTGGTTTAGGGTTTATTTCCTAGACGATTCTTTCCACTCACTGCTTGCAGTTTAACACTGTCAGGAAAATATTCTATCAGCACCTAGACTTTATTGAACTTTAGACAAGTGCTTAAGCTCTCTCCATAAACTGACATTAAATAACAGGAAATTAGAAAACTGTGCCTGCCATTCACTCACACACCCATGCACACACTTGCACATGCACACATGCATACAAACACACAATTACAAAAGTATTTGTTCTCACACATCTAAAATTGAATAATTCCATATCACATTTTAAATTTTTTTTCTTATTGATTTTTAGAGAGAGGAAAGGGGAGGGAAGGATGGAGGAGGAAAGGGATGGGGGAAGAGAGAAAAAGAGACAGCAATGTGAGAGAGAAACATCGATCTGTTGCCCCAACTGGGGATCAACCCGGGATGACCCTGGGGATGGAACCCACAACCTGGGTATGTGCCCTGATTAGGACTAGACCTCACCACCTTGTGGTGTATGGGATGATGCTCCAGCCACCTGAGTCACACTGGCCAAGGTGAACAATTCCATATTTTTTAATCACCTTAATCACAATCATTAGAGAGACCCATTCTACTTCCTCAGGTACTCTTTCAAGGAATGGCCACCATCTATTCAGTCAGGAAATTAAAACCCTAGGAGCCATCTTATATTCCCCCCCTTCTCATTTTTCATACCCAACATATTATTTCAACTTTTTGATTTTTCTTTGAAATCTATTCTCTTCAGTCTTTTATGGTCTATCCCTACCTTCATCACTGTTTCCCTGGATGTTGCAATGAGCAGCCGTTCTCCCTGCATCTCTCATTATCTCTTTTTTTCCCCATAGACCACATTGTTGTCATACATTTCCTAAAACTGGTAACTTCAGTTTTTTATTTATTTATTATCTTTATCCTTATAATCTTGAAAAGCACCACATCTATTGTAGCAACACAATTATTATCTCATAAATAAATTCTTCAAAAGGAAATGGTCAGCCAATACAGACACTGTCATGAATACATTTTGAATTCATTAGTCTTGTTTAGTAGACATCCCATTCTCCACTCCTCTACAACTTTCTGATTTTGTTTCCAGATTGAGCCATGACTGCTCTTTTCCCTGTGAACTGGAAATACTTGTAATGCAACCACAAGTTTCCAATTTCCAAATTTGATATCTAAAGAAACATTTAGGCATAGGGACTGAGCTGGGAGCTCTGCTCTGCTCTAATAACATGAAGGCAGCTCCTGAATAGGAACTGTGATTCACAAAAGATAGAAACTTATTCAGAAAAAAAATAAATCCCTATTAAAACAAAAAAACAAAAAACAAGACACCTACATTTCAAAACAACCTACTTTCTCCTGGCTCAATGCATTTTAAAAATGATAGCAACTTCAGAATATATGATCCTCAAAATATGGAAGCTAGCTGTCATCTAAAATAAAGATGGAGCGCTAAGGCAGCAGGGTCCTTTCATGCATTAACAGTAGACTTTTCTGACAAAGTAGGAGGGAAGCATGGCAGCCCCATTGAGGATCCTTTGAGTAAGATGAGATAGGATCTTGTTGTACTCATTATATACTTTACTATCATGATTCCTATCAAGGAATATCATGCATGGAAATACAGGAGCCCTATGCTCTCTCTGGCTCTGTTGTTGGGGCATTACATTCTCTTCAGGAAGGACTAATTAGAGTTCTTTTTATCTTGGTCCATATATTAAATGTTGCTTTAGATTATGTACTGCTAAATCAAACTTTGAAAACATTTTGTAATAGGGCATTTTTTTTTTATCCAGTTGAGCTGGAGCTGAGTAGCTAGAAGGTAGAAGCTATACAAATAGCTAGAAGCTACTAGTATAAAGACCACCTGTGCTCCCAGTTGCTAGTATCCATTCACAAGCATAACATTTTTTATTTTATAACTGGAAAAGGATGGGGGAACTTTGTAGTCAGGGCATTAGGAAAGCAGGGGAAGATGAGAGAGGGTATGACATGGCATCTCTCGCCAATCTACTCTGAGACTATTTCAGAACATCTATGGACAGAGAGATTGAGGAAGAATTTGACAAGATCTTCAAGTTCTGGCACAATTAAAGCTGCTTTGGACCCAGGTGATAAGTAGAGCATAGAGAAAGGAAGAAAAAAGAAACACATTCCCCATATGTATTAGTAAAGATTCTAATCTCTTCAAAAACAACAGAAATAATGTGAGATACAGATACAGAAATATATAATAAAATTTTGTATAAGGAATTCACTCAAAGATTTATCATAAAGATTATTTATAGAGGCTGAGAAGTCCTAAGTTCTGCCATCTGAAAGCTGGAGAGCCAAGAAGGCTGGTGGTGTCACTCCAAGGCCTGAAAACCTTGAGCACCAAGGGCAAGAGAAGACCACTGTCCCAGCTCAAATAGTCAGGCACTCAGGAGGCCTTTCTGTTCTATTCAGGACCTCAATGGATTGAATGATGCTCACCTACATTGTGAATGATAATTTGCTTCACTCTAAGTCCACCAATTCACATGCTAATCTCTCCCAGACACACTCTCACAGACACACTCAGAAATAATGTTTAACTGGATATCTGAGAATCTCATAATCCAGTCAAACAGACACATAAAAATTAACCATCACATGGTGCTTCACAAAGAATCATAAATTTCTCAGTTCTCCTGAGGATTATAGAAGTTTGGAATCAACTGAAACAATAACTTTGGCCTTTACACTAGTACCCTGGTGTGCTTGTGGTCGGTATTGACAGCAGTGAAACCTCTATAAGCAGTTCCGCAGAAGGCAAAAATGATCAAGTGAAAACTGAAGTAGAAGAAAACCAGAGAAAAAGAAAGGGACTGTGTCGTGATGAATTCATCTGATGGTTTGTGGCCCGCAGGAGACTGCCTCTATGGGAGTCTCAAAAATACACAGGAGCGGAGCATTGTCCTATGCAACAATAGGTTTTGGGTTTGATTCCCGTCAGAGCATATGCCTAGATTGTGGGTTAGATCTCCAGTCAGGGTGAGTACAGGAAGCAATTGATCTATGCTTCTCTCTCTAAAATTGATAAAAACATATCTTGGGTAAGGATTGAAAATAAATAAACAAACAAACAAACAGGAGACATTTTGAGGATGTTATTTGCAGGCAGTCAATATAGTGGAGATGCAGCCCATTACACACTGGGTACAAAAAGGAAGGGCTATCTTTCCTTATAGTCATAAGCTCCAAGGTCTAGAATATTTGGATTATTTATATGGGTTAAGCATAGAGAAAGACAAGAATCAGAGAACCCTGAACATAAACATAATTGGAGTGATTTATAGAACAAGTCAGACACTGTAGCCAAACTTTTTATTCAAAAACAATTTAACTTTTGAATTTTGTAGGTAAAGGCAAGAATGATAACAGAAATGTATCATAAGTCAATGATAATGAGTAATGTAATTTGTTGTCCCCTATAGTTAAAATAGAGGAAAATAATCAAAAGATGACTTGAAGTCCATTAGTATAATTGGGGAGTCATTGTTTACCTACGTATTATAGAGTTATTCCTTCACAAACAGATGTACTGCCTTCATAATAGGCATAAATTTCACACAGACATAACAAATAAGATTTATAATTATTTTAAGAATCCATGGTAAAAATACTGGAAGTTTTGAAACCAGATTTTTAGCACCATTTATTCTATTTCCCTCTAATATTTTCTAGATATTATCATCAAAATGTGTTGTTTCCCCCAGTAATTTTTCAGTTACTTTTCCTCTTGAAGAGTATTAGTGGAAGTTTGCTTATGATTTTGTTAACTGTGTAATAGGTTTCAGCACACAAAGATAGGAAAACAACATGTGAAGACTGGCTCATGGATACACATTCAACGTACTAGGTGTCAGCAAAGTCAGATCATTTCTCAGTGATTCTAATCAAATTACATGATTCTCCCATATCTTATAAGGTCCCCGCCTACACACATACATACCATCATTGCCTCCACATTGTCAAGTGGCACGAGATCATTTGTGCAGGAGAAAGCCACTCAAGTGCTCATAAAGGGCACTATGGGGCTCCATGTACCTCATAGGTCACTTCAGGAGAACATTCTGGATAAGGCCCAATAACCTAAAATGGCCCTTGGAGCAGCAGCAAGTAGTTTTCGAGAGCTTGTACTTCCTTTCCTGCCAGTGACTTGAGCTGAGTTTGGAACACATCCCAAGGGCTTAGAAACCTCTAAGAAAAACCTCCTTGGCATTTGCCAGCTTTGCTTACAATGCATCAATATGTACCTGGGTATCAATCCACTTTGAATTTGAAGAATACATGTGTATTTTCCATCTTGCTGATTATTAAGTGTGCCTTCATTTGGGTTATAAAAGTTCATTGTTTTCCAAGTTCTAGACCTGAATAAATTATTGATTTTATCAACCTATTATCAGAACAAAGATTTACTGGTATATCTGTATGTATTAGTCAGGGTTCTCACACTTGTACAACACTGATACCTTTCTAAGACCTAAGGATTAAAATTAACATTCATCCAGAATAAACTCACACGGCACTTTATGCTATTTCATAACATGATGACATGCGGCAGGAAGAACACTCAAGAGTTCGCATAATTTATTCCATTGTTTTGCATTAGATCTAATACTATCAAAAATGGTGTGACCCCGTTTTTTTCAAAAATGTCAATTTCTCTATCTTCATTTTACTTTTTTAAAATGTAAAAATATTAAATTTACAGAAAAGTTGCAAGTGCTGCCACATGTTCTTCACCCAGAAGCCCTGCTCAAGTTTCATCAATTGTCCCAATAATATCCTCTGTGAAATGGTCCCATACAGTATCACACGCTGCACCTAGATGCCATGTCTCTTCAGTATCCTTCAGTCCAGGATGGAGGTTGTGGGCTGCTTCCCTAATCAGTCACCTTCCTCACGAGGGTCCCAACTCCTGTCATGTCATGCCCTTCAATCACATTCTTCTGCACCCAGACTGCACTGGGGCCATTTCCTTATTCAATCCCTGACCCCTCCTTCTGCAGCTACTTTTCTCACTCTAACCTGCCTAGTGAGCTTGCACTGAATTATCTGCATTATATTGTCTCATTTTAAGGGTGTTGAGTTCTGCTCTGGCTGGCAGTTAAACTACTTGTAGGTCTTCTTGATCCTATGGGGTTTGTTTCATGCTTTGTCTATTTCAGCTTTGTCCTTAGACCTGGAATGTAGCCCTTACTTTATTTTTCAAATAGTTATTCCTAAAGCATAGCCTTCTTTATTCCTAAGAAAATGGCTGAGGTGTGTATCAAGGCCTCTCTGCCCTGCCTGGCTCTAACTACAAACATCCCCAGCACTGCATGACCTCTGGTACCTCCCTGTAGCTATCAGCCCTGCAGCAGGTGCTCTCAGTTAGGCCTCATAGTCTTTCCCTGCACAGGGGCAGGCGGCAGTGTCTCCCATAGAGACCCCCATGCAGACTTCTGGAGCTTCCCTCAATAAAGCTCCTTTTTCCCTAACAAATTCCAGCCACTTAACATTATAGGCATAGGCATCTGTAGACACAAGTGGCGGACCTTCCCCACATGCCACACGCGTTCTAAGGGAAAAAATGTTTTCCCTGAGTGGCAGCCCTGACCAACTTTAAAATCATTTTTCGTGAGAATTTTCAGCTGAAAATATTTAAGAACACCCAAATTATGAGTAATATATCCTATCTAATAAAAGACAAAAAGGGTAATTGACCGTACCTTCGCTATGCTTCCCATTGGCTAATCAGCAAGATATGCAAATTAACAGCCAACAAAGATGGCGGCCGGCAGCCACGCAGCTAAAGCGAGCAGGAGGCTTGCTTGCTCCAGTGATGGAGGAAGCCAAGGTTCCCCGCCTGCTGCAGCTTGCTCTAAGCTCTGAAAGCAACAAAGTTTCAATTATAGAAGCTAAACAAATCCCAGATACCTGCTTTCAGCAGGCTGTGGCCTCGGAGCTGGAGCGAGCAGGAGCCAGCTCTCAGCTCCAGTAACAGCAACAAAGTTTCAATTATAGAAGGTAAATAAATCCCAGAATTAAAAAAAGAAAGAAAGAAAAAAATGAGAGGCTGGGAGCTTCAGTCGCTGGGAAGCCTGAAAACAGCCCTCAGCCCCTCACCCAGACTGGCCAGGCACCCCAGTGGGGACCCCCACCCTGAAGGGGGTGTGACCAGCTGCAAACAGCCATCAGCCCCTCACCTAGGCTGGCCAGGCACCCAAGCGGGACCCCCACCCTGATCCGGGACACCCTTCAGGGCAAACCAGCCAGCCCCCACCCGTGTACCAGGCCTCTATCCTATATAGTAAAAGGGTAATATGCAAATTGACCCTAACAGCAGAAAGACTGGGAATGACTGGTCACTATGACACACACTGACCACCAGGGGGTCTGCCCTCTGGTGGTCAGTGCGCTCCCACATGGGGGAGCTCTGCTCAGTCACAAGCCAGGCTGATGGCTGCCAGTACAGCGGTGGTGGTGGGAGCCTCTCCTGACTCCTCAGTAGCGCTAAGGATGTCTGACTGCAGCTTAGGTCTGCTCCCCGCTGGCAAGTGGACATCCCCCGAAGGCTGCCGGGCTGCCAGAGGGATGTCTGATTGCCAGCTTAGGCCCAATCCCCTGGGGAGCAGGCCTAAGCCAGCAGGTGGTCATCCCCCGAGGGGTCCCAGACTGCGAGAGGGCACAGGCCGGGCTGAGGGACACCTCCCCCCCAGTGCACAAATTTTTGTGCACCGGGCCTCTAGTTTATTTTGATAATATTCATTGCAAATTGATTTAAATTAAATTCAAAATATCGTGGCATGTGGGGATGGTTTCCATTTTGGACGCGTGGCAGTTAATTGGTTTTAAGCAGCCTCAACTCTCATCTCCACCTGATCAACTCAGTGAACTGACTCTGCTTTGGCTCCCTGTCCCTGCTCTGGGATAGTGAGGGTGCTCCTAGTGGAAAGACACAGGGAATGTGGGGCACACCTAGCAGGTTTCCCTTCTTTCAAAGATCTGTGCTGTCTATAATCCAATCTAGAAAATGGGTGCATTAGATATTTTGTCCAGTTTTGTAGTTGTTTACAGCAGGAGAGTAATTTTGCCACCAGTTATTCTGTCATGCTGGAAGAGAATTTAACTGTTTATAGAGGTGATATTAATTTAACAAGTGAAAAAAATATCAGATACACTGAACATAAATTAAAATAAAGTGCACACATTTGAAAATATTTAAGTGGTCTTAGAAAGCAAAATATGTGAGAAAATTGTTTTTAAAATATTGAGTACATTTGAATGACTACAGCCATACTTTGTTTAGCATAGCTACAGAGTTATGATTCTTCATAGCAGTGATCAGCCTGTATGGTATAATTTGCTATCACGAAAATAAGTGCTTAGCCCCTTTACTGCACTTTCCTCCATTTGCATGGCACTTTTTTAAAAAAAATATATTTTATTGATCTTTTACAGAAAGGAAGGGAGAGGGATCGAGAGTTAGAAACATCCTTGAGAGAGAAACATCAATCAGCTGCCTCCTGCACACCCCCTACTGGGGATGTGCCCCCAACCAAGGTACATGCCCTTGACCGGAATCGAACCTGGGACCCTTCAGTCTGCAGATTGACGCTCTATCCACTGAGCCAAACTGGTTAGGGCTGCATGGCACTTTTTAATCTCTTTATTTTGCTTACTCCACAAAGGCCCCTTTTATTGATATTACATCTTATTATTTGAAGATGCTTTATTTTGCAAAAAATAAGCAATCATGGGTTACAGCATGGATTGCATTAAAATATTAGTTTTACTATGAGTCTAGCAAGTGAATTCTCAGATTGTGGTAAATTATACACTGGCCCTAGCAAAATCCACCATTAGAACAATTCTAAAGTATACAGAAACATAAAGTTGTCAACCAACAAAATCCCTTATTGTATGTTGATCGATTTGAATAAATGATGTTGGGGGTGCAATTCACAGGGACAATGCTAAGTTGACTGTGATAGCACTCATTTATATAGCACTGCCATTTCCTGGAATGTATTTACAGTGCTAAGCTTGGTACAACTATGTCATTATTAATGTACTAGAGGCCCGGTGCACGGATTTGTGCACTGGTGGGGTCCCTCAGCGTGGCCTGTGGGGATTGGGCTGAAATGAGCATCCAACATCCCCCGAGGGATGTAGTAGTGCATGAAGCGGCAGGCGGCTGGGAAGGAGCCCGAGCCTGGGCCAGGCATCATGCTGCTCCCGCTCATCCCGGCCTCGCTGTGCCTGCTGTCTCACAACCGCTGGGTAGGCTTGCTGCTGCTCCACTGCTGTCTCCACGTGCCCATCCTAGGGTGATACCAGCATGCCTATGACCGCACCATGGGATCGCACCTAATCAGTCCCAATGTCGGTCCCAATCCCCGTCCTGGTCCGGATGGGGAGGGGCATGCAGAGGGAGTGTCTGCAGGAGATGTTCGTGCCACTGCAGCCAACCATGAGCCCGGCCTCTGGCGCCCTGTGGTTCAGCTGAGCAGCACTACCGCTGTGGGAGCCCACTGACCAGCAGGGGGCAGCTCCTGCATTGAGCATCTGCCCCCTGGTGGTAAGTGTGTGTCATAGTGACCAGTTGACCAGTCGCTTAGGCTTTTAAATATATAGATATTTTACTCTGAAAAATATCTTTAACGTCTGTTAGACTTCAAGTATGCCTAAGAAAGGTGGCACAACTTATGGAGATTGATCACAATATCACAGTGTTATATAGCTTATATACATGCATAATTAGCTGGGTTTTAAACATCGATTTAATTATATGCCATGGATGTTCTTTGGGAAAAGAGTGCCAAGGACTGGAATAGTGATGACTGGGTGGTTCCCCTAATTTAGCAAATGGTGAGACACATATATTCTCCTGCACACATACCCCTTAAGATTTTCCCCAATACAAGAAGAAATCTACATCTACAGCTCTGATCATCCATACACTACAGAGAACAGAAAACATTATGGCAGAAAGCTCACTTTTCTCATGTTGCCACTTAGGACTCTCAAAAATCTCAATTTTTCGGTAAGATGAAAGGGATCAAAATCACTGTTCCCTCAACAGATACAGATATTACTAAACAGTTTTCAGAGAGTCCTAGTTTGGCACAGAAATCTTTCTCACTTGGCAGAGCAGAATGAAAGCAAATGCAAAGGAGTCATCTCAGACACCACGGAGGACACCTCAGGAATTCCATTCAGCAGTATTTAAAGAAAATCTGACTAGAATTATTTACCAAAATATGATTTTTTTCATGTACTTCAAGCACATGAAAAGGAAATCCAGGTTGATCCAGCTCTCAAGAGAGTGCTCATTATTTGTAATAACAATGTTTATGAGAATTGCTTCATTCTATGAAGAGGAAAGTATTTTTTAATGAAGGAATGCGTTTGTCATTCTGTAATACATTTAGAGAAATATTTAAAAACATGTATTAGCACATGTTCACTGCAAGCCACCGGGACTACCGTGCCATTTTACAAAATACATGTGATATATCGTCTGTAATGTGGAATAGTATTTAAAAACACATGTAGTAAACGATGTTTATAAGAATTGCATATGCAGGATACTTTAAAATTGTGTTATTTCAGGAATTGAATATGATAGCTCTTCTGTAAGGCATTTAGAGAAGTGTTTAAAAACACACATAATAAAAATGTTTTTCAAAGAGAAAAATGTTGTTTAAAGTGAAGCAATGTGTTTGACCTTCTGTATTCATTTAGAGAAGTGTTTAAAGACACATTTAAAATAAGAAACGAAGGAGTTCATGAACCTAGGGTCTTTTCTCGTATCAAAAGATGGCTACTCCACCTCCAAAGATATGTGTTCTAGGCAGGAAATATGTGGAAGAATAAAGGGCAAAAGACAAAAATCACCACAGCATTTTCTCAGAAGTCTCTTCTTCCATACACAGAAACTTCTAAAATGAGGTTCTCAACCTTCCTAATGCCGCGACCCTTTAATACAGTTCCTCATGTTGTGGTGACCCCCAATTTCATTGTTACAAATTGAACATAATTAAAGCATAGTGATTAATCACAAAAACAATATGTAATTATATATGTGATTTCTGATGGTCTTAGGCGACCCCTGTGAAAGGATCGTTCGACCCCCAAAGGGGTCGCGACCCACAGGTTGAGAACTGCTGTTCTAAAGGTATCTCATTGGCCAGAATGGTTTCAAATCATCACCTCCAATGTTAAGGAAAGTTGAAAGATAAGTATTCAGTTAAGAATAAAGGGCAAAAGACAAAAATCACCACAGCATTTTCTCAGAAGTCTCTTCTTCCATACACAGTGTTTTCCGATGGTCTTAGGTGACTCCTGTGAAAGTGTCGTTCGACACCCAAAGGGGTCGCAACCCACAAGTTGAGAACTGCTGGTCTAGGGGAAGAAACATAGCACAAAACACTACCGACTTGTCCAAGGTCTTTCTCTGGGGGGATTAAGGTATTAACTAGTTCAGCAGTAAATTTTAAGCAATAAAAAAATAATATAACACTTTGTGACATGGTGGCAAAAGTCTATTTTCAAAGGGCATCATCTAGCAACATAAAACCACTGTCACATTTCTACTGATGCATTTCAGGAAGGCTTTTTAAATAAAAAATCTGAAAATTTTATAGAAAATTATTCTTGCCAATTTAAAAATAACATTAAATTTGGACATCCAGCTCATATTCACTGTCTAAATTCTAAAATGAATCCAAACACATTCATAGAAATTTAGATGAGACATGTGGCTAAATACAATGGTCTACTCTGGAGATTGGGGGAGCAGATGAAAAGGGTGAAGGGATTAAAAAGTATAAATTGCCAGTTATATTGCCGAAACCGGTTTGGCTCAGTGGATAGAGCGTCGGCCTGCGGACTGAAAGGTCCCAGGTTCGATTCCGGTCAAGGGCATGTACCTGGGTTGCGGGCACATCCCCTAGGGGATGTGCAGGAGGCAGCTGGTCGATGTTTCTCTCTCATCGACGTTTCTAACTCTCTATTTCTCTCCCTTCCTCTCTGTAAAAAATCAATAAAATATATTTAAAAAAATAAATAAATAAATAAATTGCCAGTTATAAAAATAGTGATGGGTATGTAAAGTAGAACATAGGAAATATAGTAAAAAATATTGTAACAACTATGTATGGTTCCAGATGGGTACTAGACTTATCAGGGTAATCACTTAGTAAATTGTATAAATGTTTAATCACTATGTTGTACCCCTGAAACTAATATAATATTGTATATGAACGGTAATTGGAAAACAAATTTAAAGTGTACGCTGTCTTATTTTTTAAATTTAATTCTCAAGGTAGTCTGTGGTGAGGAGTAGGTATTTCTTAACCCCATATTCAATAATCCTTGATTTATTAACCCCATATTAAAAGCTATGTTATATGTATAGATGGGGGGATGAAAACTGTTTCAGAAGAGTGATACCAATTCTAGAAGAAAAGAAGTTGTACAAGAAAATAGTGTATGTGTAATATACTATGATGCTTAGCCATCAATAATATCTGTGGGTCATAATAATGTAAATTCTGAATGTTGACTCTACAAAAATTCTGAATTGAAAATGAGGGTGTAAGTATGTATTTTGTAAAAGGGAGGTTTATAATAAAACTAATTCCTCATTTTCATAGTAGTAATCATAACAAAATCAATTATATAAACTGTGCCATATTCAAACACAAAGATACATTATTTCATACACTGATCAGCAGCTTGATTCACCTGTCACAGCTATCTGAACAGTTCTTCCTCTTGCCCTCTTCCCTGACTTCCCACCCATCATCTGTGACAGTCTTAGCCATTCCAGTCCTTTTTTAACTACTAAGCTCCTGCAACACCCGGACCCTTCCCATCTTCCTTTACTAAAAAGGCTGTGCATGGACATGCTGACATGCTGGGTGAAGCCCTCTGAAGAGAACGCATCCCCCCGATGAGAAGGAAAGGATTTAGACCACAGTTAGCATCCCCCCTGAGTTATCTAAAAGAGAAATCAAAACTGCTGCTATTTAGAACTACTGGATAAAGCAGTGGGCTTTCCCTGAGATGGAGATTTGCAAAATTCAGTTCAGAGAAGCTCAACATAGTTTGAGTTATTGAGATTCTCTCCCAAATTTTAGCCACTTCAGAAGTAACTCTGAGGACACCATTGGAGAGAGACCAGAAGGGAGAGCTGAAATCAAAGAAAGTCATAGAAATGTAGTTAACCGATACATTTTATAAAATATTGTGAATTTTTGTATTTAAAAAATTTAATTTCACTGATTAATTTTATCTTTAAAAATCTGAACACTTTTTACCAGTTTAGTTTTTCAAAAATGTGCTCAGAATTCGTGGAATAAAAATATTAAGTGAAATAAACATTGAAATGTCAGTATTGTCATTTTGCTTAAGTAGTACAATCAATACATAGCAGGAAGCAATAGGTACCACCTAAAATTTTATAATAAATAGCTATAGAAACACTTTTGTATGGAGGCAAACACCAGAAGCCCATGAAATTTACCTCTTTATTCTGCAGGATATTGATGTCAGATTTCTATATCATATGGACTCATCATTTTCTCAATATGCATTTTGGAGTTTGATAATTAGGCTGGTGTGATGTTGGTCAGTAGACTTGTGCCACTACAGAAGCAGCTCAAATATTTTTACAAATGAAGTTTGTGATAAAGCAGACTTTTCCAAGTAGCTAGGAAAGACATTGTTAAATGATTGGCACCTGAGTAGGTAATGTTGTGCACAGATAATCATAGGCCTTATCTGCAAAGCTAAGATACCCTCAGTGTAGAAAATAAAATCACATATTTTTAGTAAATAATGAGTACTATTCTGATGATCTTCAAATTTGCCATTACATTTTTTTTTAGTGATGAAAGCCTACTGATAGCACTAACATAAGACTTACTTATCCCTCACAAAGTATAGTCTCCTTTCTTGAAAAGAAAAAAGAAAACTTCTCTAAACCTCTGCTAGCAGTTAGGCTTTGAGTCAGAGCTCTGAGATGAAGTCCCATTTCTGCCCTCTAACTTTGAGTAAATAATATAACCTCTGAACCTCTGTACCTCTGTTTCTCTGTTTTAAAAAATGGGGAGAATAAGTTCAGATAAAAGCAAACTACCACATAGCAACTTCAGGTAGACCTGCTTTGAAAACAACAAGGCACCTAAAATGAGTAATTAATATTAGAGTGGTTATTGATTAAAAGGACAAATCCACATAGAACTTTTAGAAAAAGAATATTCCCAGGATTTAGTATATTCATACTAAGGGTCAATGTTCCTGATTAAACTATGTTTCACTTTACTATATAGTTCTATTTTACAATTAACACATTCCAAGAAGAAATACTGCTAAGAAGTACTTGAACTCAATAAGAAAATGAACAACCCAATTAAAAAATATGCAAATATCTGAACAGACACTTCATCAAAGAAGATATACAGATGGCAAATAAGCATATGAAAAGATACTCAACATCATATGTTATTTGAAAATTTCAAATTAAAACAACAATGAGATAACACTACACCTATTGGAATGGGCAAAATCCAAAATACAACACCAAATGCTGGAGAGCTGTAGATTAACAGGAACTCTCATTCACTGCTGGCGGGAATGCAAAATGGTATAGCCACTTTAGAAAACTAATCTGTAGTTACTTACAAAGGCTAAACATACTCCTACCAGATGATTCAGCAATTGTACACGTTGGTATTTACCCCAAAAAGTTGAAAATTTGTGTCCACACTAACAAATGTTTATAGCAGCTCTACTCTTCATTGCCAAATTTGGAAACAATCAAGATGCCCTTCAGTAGGTCAGTGGATAAATTGTGGTACATCCAGACAATGAACTATTATTCAGCATTAAAAAGAAATGGGCTATCAAGCCATGGAAATACATGGATGAAACTTAAATGCACATAACTAAGTGAAAACATCCAACTGAAAGGCTGTATACTGTATGATTCCAACTATATGACATTCTGGAAAAGGCAAAAACATGGAGGCAGTAAAAGAATAAACAGTTGCTGAAGATTAGGGGAGAGGGAGGATTGAATAGGCAGAACAAAGAGGATTTTTAGGGCAATGAATTTACTCTGTATGATATTATAATGGTGAATACATGTCATTATACATTGGTCCAAACCTATAGACTATACAACACGAAGACTGAACCCTAATGTAAACCATGGGCCTTGGGTGATAGTGATATGTTAGTGTAGGTTTGTCATTTCTAACAAATGTACCAACTTGGGATGGGATTGTGATAGTTAGTGGGAGAGGCTGGGTACATATGATGATATATGGGAAATCTCTGTACCTTAAGCTCAATTAATATATATATATACACACACACACACACACCCACATATATATACACACACATATATATATGTATATATATATATGCGCGCGCGCACACACACACACACACACACACACATATATATATATGCACACACACATATGTTTTCAAAAGCACATTTAAGTAATAAAAATTTAAATTGAGGTACAACATAGGGTAGACAGTTTGGATTTTTAGGATAGTTTTTTTTTACAATAACACTGTATTCAAAATCATAAACATATATGGTTTTTAATTTATTCTTTGCAATGTTCAGTGCTAAAACAAATCCTTAAAAGAATTTTTGAGACCATAGAAATCATTAAAATGGAGATAATTGATTTCATGTATTTAGATGGGTTCATTTCTAAAACTTTCATAATAAAGACCTTAAAGGAGTCAAAGTTGGAATATTACTATCCATTTAAATTAATTTCTGAAAAGCGCAGGCCTTAAAGTTAAGCCAACCAGTTCACTTAGGAGTTTTTCAACTAAATGCCAAAAACTTGAAAAGTTGGCATACTTCATATCAGGGGGAAAAACTATTTGAAACAGTATATTAGTTGGGATACTTTCGATTACAAATGACAGTATACAAAATCAAATTAGTCCAAGGAAAATAAAATAGATCAGGAGACTTGTACTGTTTCCTGCAAAGAACCGGGGTAAATCCAGATACTGAATTATGTCTCCCTGTTCTTCCTTCCTGTGTCCCTCACCTTAATGACTTCTTTTTCCCTCCCTCTCTCTCCCACTCTTTCGTTTGCTCTCCTCATCTTTGCTCATCTAGTATTTCTTCCCTCATTTTTTCCTATTGAAGATTTGATCCTTCCAAGTAGTGAGAGATGGGTATGGCCTACAGTTGACTCCAGACAAACAAATCCTGGATTAGCCACACCCGAGACGAAGTTTGTATTTATTTCCAATAATTTCTACATAAAACCCCAATGAATTAATATGATTGACTTTACTAGCAACAGGTATCCATCTCTAGGCCACAATCTGTGGGGCCTCTGTTATAACCTATTTATATAGAAGGGAAAGTGCCCCCAAATGAAGAGAGCAGAGATAGGGAAAAAGAATAGGGAAGAAAATTGAGAAGACAACAGTTTGACTAATACATTTAATTTAGCTAATTTTGATTAATATATTTAACAGAAAATAATGTTGTTTTAAAAGCAAAAGTCCCAGCATTAAAATGACATATATATTGGGAAATCCAGAAGTTATTTCTAGAATTTGATAATGAAAATGTAGAGTAGGTTAGCCAATCAAATGACACTGAGTACTTCAGGAAGCATTTTCTTGAAAACTAAATATGGCTGGCATTTTCCTTTATTATTAACTATACTCTCCTGTCAAGATGAGGTTCATTCTGCACTTGCCTGTTTAGATTTAAAAAGAAATTCTTTCACTTTGAGGCTATAATTAATCTGTAGAGCTTTGAACGACTGGTTTACATGACAAGTGACCATGAGTTAAAATTCAAAGTATTAACAGTAAATTGTATTGCAAAAAGTCTTCATGTAAATAAAATAAGACAAAATGGTTTTATCTTATTTTGAGATGAAACCTAAAATTAAATATAAATAGTGACCATCCATCCATTCCTTAGATAATTTAGGTTTCTATTTTTTTATTTTAAAAAATGTTTTTTATTGATTTCAGAGTGAAAGGGAGAGGAAGAGAGAAATAGAAACAATGATGAGAAAGAATCATTGATTGGCTGTCTCTTGCACGCTAATGGGGATCAAGCCAGCAACCTGGGCATGTGCCCTGACCAGGAATGGAACCATGACCTCCTGGTTTCTAGGTCAACACTCAACCACTGAGGCACACCAGCTAATTTAGGTTTTTAAAATCTTTTTTTCCACAATTGGATGTACTAGAGCAGTGGTTCTCAACCTTCCTAATGCCGCGACCCTTTAATACAGTTCCTCATGTTGTGGTGACCCCCAACCATAAAATTATTTTTGTTGCTACTTCAAACTGTAATTTTGCTACTGTAAACAATATGTAATTATATATGTGTTTTCCGATGGTCTTAGGCAACCCCTGTGAAAGGGTCGTTCGACCCCCAAAGGGGTCGCGACCCACAGGTTGAGAACCACCATTAGAGGTTTAGAAGTTTGCCCATATTAATTAACATTCTTCACCTGTGTTGACATTTAAAAGCTCAATATTATGGAAAATATTTAGATTTAACAAAAACCTCAAATTCTTTAGAGTAGCCCTTTTCAGATTGAGTTCTCTGGAGTCTTTTCTTTCATAAAAATGTTGACTGCAACAGGCTTCTGTTAGTGTCTGCTCTGTTCAATTACTAGTAGGTCCCAGTGAACAAGAGAAGTTGTAAAGTAAAATTCAACTCAAATTCAATGATTTCCCAAAGATTTGAGGAACAGTGCTTATCCTAAATGTCTCCTGAATCCTAATTCATAATTCAGGAAAACAAACTTGACCTTGTTCACAGTTTCATTTCCATATATACTAACTCAGTACAAGTATAAACTCAGACGGCTCAGTGGCATCTCAGGTTCTAACTATGCTACCTCTAGCCCAGCTCACAAATATCCACCAATCTCTTTCCCTCCTGATGCTCCTGCAATGCATTAACTATTCACTTATTTACACTGTAATTAGGTTTGATAAACAGTTTGGTGAGGGAAAACTGCAGGTTTTAGAAGGCTAATGCCCCTTATTGTGTACAGTCTTTTCAGGTGTTCTTAATCACAATGGAATAAGAGAAATAAAACCAACTGCAGAAGCACACACTGAAAGACTGACTTGACCATGCATACACTGATTTGAATTCAACAGCTCTTGGGTCTGGGATTATAAATAACATCTGAAGCAGTTTTCCTTCCAATATGAAGGAATACTTTTTTCCATAAGCCCTTGACTTTGACCTTATTCTCCTAGGCCCCCAGAGATTTGTTTAATTTCTGGACACCTAATTTCCACTCTAAATACATTCTGCTCTCATCTGTCCCCAGTTCAACTACTTTTTTTTTATTGAATGATTTTGAGAGAGAGAGAGAGAGAGAGAGATATCAACTTGTTGTTCCACTTTTTTATATATTTATTGGTTGTTTCTTGTATGTACCCTCATCAGAAATCAAACCTGCAACTTTGGTGTATCGGGACAATGCTCCAACCAACTGAGCTACCTAGCCAGGGATGCTCAACTCCTTTGGTTATCTGGATACAACTCCTAGATTCTAGGCTGGGCCTGCATTTCTATATTTTAGCTCACTCCTTTTGACTAGCTTTCAACCTGACATTTTTTCTCATATGTGTGTTTATAACTACTTTCATTAAGTACTTTTGGGTTTCTAGCTTTTGTTCCCAGACATATTCCTGCTCTGGTGGCCTCTTGACTAAAATATTTCTCATACATCCCTGTCCAGGTGGCTCGGTTGGTTGGAGCATCATCCCATATACCAGAAGGTTTGGTTTCAATTCCTAGTCAGGACATGTACCTAGGTTGTGGATTTGATCCACGGTTGGAGAATGTACAGGAGGCAACCAATAGAAGTTTCTCTCTCACATCGATGTTTCTCTCTTTTTCTCTCTCCCTTTCTCTCTAAAATCAATTTCTCTCTAAAAACACACACACCACATATCCTCAGCTGAGGATTAAAAAAATGGAAAAAAAATCTATCTCATACAACTAATAACATCAGGAAGAATACAGGGAAGAAGGTATTCTTCAATTTAACATTCTCTTTCTGTAGAGAGTCTACAAATGATAAAAACATAGCTAGACAATCAAGGGTTGGTTGTATAGAGGGGTTGATTAATTACACCTAATTATTCAGTTTTTTAATTATCTAAGACATTTCCATTTCTTCTGTTTTTTTCCACTACCTACCTCTTACCATTTCACTAAATCAAAATATTAACATTTCTTAAGTGTCTAAGATTTAGAATTTGTGAATTTCAGTAATTTGTGCATCATTGTCCAATCAAGAGTCAACACTCTGAAGTTGTTACAAAATATTTATCATTCTAATACTGAGGTTTTAAAGGGTGTAGCAAGGAGAAAATGTATTGTCAACATTTTTTGAAATGTAGTGGGGCAGAGGACAATTTATTGACACCAGTAGCTAAAACATTTCCTTTTGGATAATTTGTACATTATCCACTCACCCAACTTTACCCATTACATGTGTTGTTTCTGGATGCAGTGACTATCTAAAATTCTGTGCAATAATCAAAAACATTTTCATCCTTTGCCATTTTAGCACTTCACTGCACTGACAAGAATATACAGCGTTGCAAAAAAGCCAAAACCAAAGAGGATATCATTTATACCTATGTTTTAGTCTTCTATCTTAAATCCATTCTTGTATCTTGAATCAGTTCTTTCTTACAGTTTAAGCTGCTTTGTTAGGAAGCACTTTTTCCAAGCTTCCTTTTTCAGTTGCTTTCCAAAGGTGCAAAAATAATCCTGTCACAACAGAGAAGAAGAGCTTATAAAGATGCTTTAAAAACCTTATCACCGGGAAACAGTGCACAGGGTATTGTATAATACAGTGTCTTAAAATACTTCTGCTTACCTCCTCATTGATGCTGCTACAATATTTACATAACACTGCTAACTAATTCTTCATTATGTAGGTTATTTATCCTTTGTCTTGGAGGCTGTCTTCCCAGCACATTTAATAGCACCGAGTTGAGGCAGTGTTTTTATTTCTACCTACTGTTTAGCTGCAGTGTATATCTTCTCAGTTCTGGGGTTGCATTGGTGGGTCAGAATTCATGTTTACTGCTCCTTGGGGTAAGAAATGAAAGAGTAGGAGGAGATCTGTGGCAGGACAGAGTCTTGGCTAGCCATCAAAGAAAGTTGTTTATGTCTTCAGGAAGGGTTATTTCAGAACCAAAAAATAAAAAAGAGAAAAAAATAAAATAAAGGACCTGTTTAGGTTCTGAGGGATAGTTGCCCTGGGAGCAAAAAGCAAAAGTAGAAACTAATATTTCAGAAATTACTTCAGTAGAAAGACATTTTTAGTACAAGGTATCTCAGAAGCTAGAGAAAATTATTTGAAGCATTAAATATTTTCAAGACTGTTAAATACATTTTAAAACTCTAGGCTGGATGTTTTTGCTAACATTTCACGTGGAAGAGTTGATTCAAATCAGGAAAACAACCTCCACCGCCATATTTCCATGTGACCAGGGAACACTCCAAGGCAAACAGCGTGTAGCACACTTGGCTCTACCTAGTACCAACCTGAAGGTCAATCCAGATGGGCAAGGTCCTTGAGTTCCCTCTTCAACACTTCAACACTCTGTTAAGCCTGTTTTTCCGTTAATCTTGCACATGTGTCTACCATTATAGCAGCGCCTCGGGCCGAGATCACCTAGCTTCCAACACAGTTGTTGGTCCCATTCCACAAATAAGTCACTTCATCAAGCAGCAACCAACAATGTCTTGGCTCATACCCACACCCTAATCTCCTGGAGCTTAAAGACACTGCTTCTCAAATACAATCCTCTTCTAGCAGCTAAGAAAGTAAAACCTAGAGGTCACTTCTAAGCTAGATTTTTCCATATAATTTCTACCAAATCCCCCAAGCAGCCTAAAAGGTAGATATTTACAGTTATTGGGTTGCTGAACTGCCTTAGATTTGCTACAAAGTAAAAAGAAAAAAATTCCAGCTTACCATTTTTTCTCCTCAGCTGAAATGATAAGCATCTGAAGTTTTAGAGGTTCTATAAACCTGTAGATTTTTCTTTTAAGTATTAAATCTGGCTGTGGATATGCACAGTAGCTATACACATTTCTACCACCAAGTAAATAATAAAATCAGTGTCATTCTGTCAAATAAATGCAGTTCTTCTGAAACTAAATCATACCATTGTGTAATGTGCAAATTGGATCTAAATAGCTAAATATTAAAGTTGTGTGATAACTTAGAATACATGCTTACTAAAGAATAAAACTCTCCATTTCTTCTAAAAATAAAAAATATATTTATTGACTAATCAGTAGAAAGCAAAGTTGTTCTCAATGATGCTGTGAGTTGCATTTTTGAAGTATTTTTATTGATTTTTAGAGAGAGAGAGAGAGAGGAAGAGAGAGGGAGAGAGAGACAGAAACACCAATTATGAGAGAGAATCATTGATCGGGTGCTCCACACCCCCTACTGGGGATCGAGCCCCCAACCAGGGCATGTGCCCTTAACCCAGTGGTTCTCAACCTTCCTAATGCCGCGACCCTTCCTCATGTTGTGGTGACCCCCAACCATAAAATTATTTTCCGTGCTACTTCATAACTGTAATTTTGCTACTGTTATGAATCGTAATGGAAATATCTGATATGCAGGATGTATTTTCATTGTTACAAATTGAACATAATTAAAGCATAGTGATTAATCACAAAAACAATATGTAATTACATATGTGTTTTCGATGGTTTTAGGCGACCCCTGTGAAAGGGTCATTCGACCCCCAAAGGGGTCGCGACCCACAGGTTGAGAACCGCTGCCTTAACCAAATCTAACCCAGGATCTTTCAGTCCGCAGGCTGACCCTCTCTCCACTGAGCCAAACCAGCTAGGGCTGTGAGCTGCATTTTATCATCCTCTTAGACTGAGGAGAAAAACAGCCTGAAACAGTCCAAGTGACTTCCCATGGTTACTTAATCCATGAATGAGCCCGTATTCAAGTCTCCTAACTGGCCCTGTGTTATTTCCACGTCATGATGCTGCAGCTCTTCATCTGAAAATTTAATCATAAAGACTACTACATTATTAAACTACAAACATGTTTTCATTCTACTCTGTAAACCTTACTAGTGCAAAATACTGTCATCTGTTAAACTGTATAACCTTGGGCAGGGGTAGGGTAAGTTTTGATCTATTGAAATAGATCTGATTCAAAACCTAAATCAAAATATACGTCTAAGGAGCGGAAGTACATTTTCAAGCTCATTGTAAGTTCTGTTTTCAGCAAGAATGTTTTGAGAAGATTTATAATGGAATTTTTAGAATTACTTATTATAATAAAAATACTTAATTATACTTAGTAACTGTACATAAGCATATTTTAAACTACTTTGAGTGGATGAACATGATTTAAAGCACTTTATGCCAATTTCTTCCTAATCTAGAAGACTTGTAACAGATGAGTTAAGGAGATTTAATGAACTTCACAAGGACAAAACTTACAACAGAGCACTTTCTTTAATGCTAAATTTTAACTCTTATATAACACTAGTTTGAAATGTACATTAATGAGCTTTAAAATCTAAGTAGATTGACTATGTGTGGGGCTTTATGTTTTTGTCTATCCATAATGTAGAAGAGTATGACATTTTGTTGAACTATATATGTCATTTTTATGAACCTGTAAATAGCAGTTCTATTACACTATGTTTAGCAGATGTTAAATAATAATTTTGACTTAGTTTCACAATTTACATGTAATACATACATGTGATACTAAGTTTAACTTCTGGACCAAAGAATGGTATAACAAAAGTACTATTTGAATTGGGACATAACTGAATAACAACTATTCTCTTTAAAATAAAATTAATGGCAGCTAATATTTCAGAGGTGCAGCCCTTTCAAGTAGAGCATATTCATCTCTGAAGCTTTAGATTCTTATGTGATTTAAGTCATAATATAAATAAAATACATTCTATTTTTTCTCTATTATTCTCCATGTGCATTTGCTGGTATTTTCTCTATCTTAAGCAACTTACTATTGTTTACAAAAAAAGATCAAAGTAGGATAAAAAGAGAAAGAGGGAAAAGGCAAATTACCTGTAGATTTTTTTTAAACATAGGGTTATTCATTTCCCATATCTATCAATTACTCTAATTAGCAGTATATTACTTAATCCTGGCCCCCCTCCATTTTATTTTCTTCATTCTCATAACTTTCATTTTGATTGCCTGAGCCAATCTAAATTTCAGGCCCTCTGAAAGTTATTTTAACCTTATTTTTAAACTTATTTTTAGTTTAAAAATCCTCTTCAGCATTTTTGTATGCTAGCAACTTGGTTCAGACAGAGCCTATATTCCCTGCATAATCCAATAAAAACAGTTTATGTGTGTTTAAAGTGCTTTATATATCTTAATATTCTTACCAATACATTTGATCCTCTAAGTCAAGAAAATATTTGGAAAGTTTGTGCGTCTTACACAAGTGCCATTCCCTTAACTGCAGTCCTGACTCTAGAACTCTGTATCTTCTAATGGGAAGAACCTGGTAGAAAAATATGTAGTGATATCTGGAGAAAAATCAATGTGTAGACTAAATTCTTGGGAAATGTGGGAAGACAAAAAGAAACAAATGTGAAAATGGCTTGGAATTAAAAACGTTCCTAAGTCTGGCTGCTGACTTTCAGAAACAAATTCCTGAAGAGTTTAAAGACTGTCCTACTTCATGGACAAATCAGTCTCTAAATTTCTTGAGCCTTTATTTCTTATCTGTATAATGGAAATAATTGCTGATATATCTAAATACTCTTCAATGTGCCTCCATTTTTCTTAGTCTCCCAGGCCTTCTTAAGCTATATTACATCCTATGTAGTTATTCAATTCCATTGCCATCACATAAGTATTATTTCTTCACCATTTAGAATTTCCTAATTCCATTTCAATGGATAATGAACCAAATCCAGTTGTACTTTAAACTGTAATCGAACTCTGCATTGTTGAAAAATTACATAAAATATGAAAAAACGTGTTTATTTTTAAGGTGGCAAAAGACATGTGATGTTATTTCAATATAAAATGATTTTTTAATGAAGAAAGCTGAGGATGAAGACAAATATTCAGAAATATATTGAAATTACACATTTGATAACAAAGATCTCACTCTGTCTTTGTCTCTTATTTTTCCATAATAACCCAGAAGTACAGAATTGATGACTATAATTCACATTTTATGACCACAATAATCATTGGACTGTGAAAGGGACAAATGGTAGTTGAATTCATCTATAAAAAAGAACATGCACAAAAGAGAGGAGAAAGGGATCTAACCAACAACAAATATTTAGGAGTGGCTAAGAAGTATGAGTGATTTTTTAAAGACCAATAACCATAATATAGTGATGTTTATAAAAAAAATGCTAAAGACATGAAAAATAGAGTTTTGAAGATATTTCAGAGAAAATGAACATGTTGCTTCAGAGTAACATTTTTATAATACATGACAAAGAAACAGCTATACCACTCAACTTTATTTTATTTCCATTTTCTCTGTCAAGGATAGCAAAAATAATATTGGTAAGAGGAAATTGAAGCTCAAGAAATGTGAGATTGTAAGAAAGCAATTCTCTCCCTAAATGACTTTACATGTTTTGCCCCAGATGAATTATATCCCAAGTTATAAAAGGAACTTTCAAATAAAATGTCTGTATCACTGAACTACTTCTTAAGGCATTTGAATAATCAGAAAGAAAACCAAAGTACTAGAGAAAGGAATAAATATTATAATTTCTTTTAAAATTAAAAATCAGAGGATTCTATAGATTCTGACTTTGAGAGTTTAATGCAATTCCAAGTTCTGTTCAGTGGGAAATAAAAATATTATAAGTGTAATTTCCTCAGAATTGAAGTGCATCAGTAGATCCAAATAGGAAAGACAACACCCAGGCAAATGAGGAATATTTCAACATCTTTGAAACTGTTAACCTAAAAGTAATTCATGTCTCTCCCAAAGGACACCAATTTATAAGTAAAATGGGATCACAGAAGCAAAATAAAAAAGTTAGATACTGCTTTAAAGAAAACACACACACACACACACACACACACACACACACACACCATGGAATTAAAGAAACAAGACTTTCTTTCTTCTATTAGAAAAATCTCCTTTTCCTTCCTCTCCTGCACTTAGTAGCTCCTTCTATCACAGGTTGCCCTTCTGGTGTGGGTTAATGTAGCTCACTACATAGGCTATAGAATTTTTTTATATTCTATTTTTTTAACCAACCTCGTAGAATTTGATTTTCCATTTTTTATGGCTTTAGGAAAGACGAAAAGGTGCTTTATTTTCTCATTCACAGATATCTCTAGTGGGCTTAAGCTGCCAGCTCTCCATATGTATAAACATAGTGAGAGATATTCAAAGAAGCATTGCTCAGCAGACATTTGAAGATATTAGCTGGAATTCAAGACGCTATGCTTATGTATATAAATTTAAGAATCATCTGTATCAATAACTGAAGAATTAGAAGATATACATTTAATGAAAGGCCAAAACTGAATCTTAGAAAACTCCAATGCGGCCTGAGTTTGGGGAGCTATTTGAGCCTGTCTATAGCTCAGCTCTTAGACCTTTCCAAAGGTCTCTACTAGCTCCGTTTTCATTTCCTTCTCTCTTTGCAGAAGCTACTACAGATTCAGCCTTCTCCACTTGGTAGTTTCCACCACCATCTCAGCTCTTAGGATTCTGTTCATGTCAACTGTAGAGTACTTTCCAGAACTTTCTTTACTTATTTTGAACATAAGTTTATAGGCTCTTTATCTTTTCTCCTCAGGATCTGGTAATCACTATAGTAAACCACAAACATACACAGAAATACACACAACTGTACATGGGCAGGTATACATATATGAGAACAAAAAATAAAAAGAAATACAAACTATTAAATGTAATTTTTAATCTCTAATTCAACAGATAGGAGTAAATGGATGCCTGATTGTCTTCATTTAGCCCTATACTTTTATTTTTCCTGTAGTTAGAGCCTATTACTCCTTTCTTCTTGCCTCATCCATTATCTTAATCTCTTTTTAGGAGATACATTTGAGAAGTCCTCTTATACTTAGCACAATATTTTTCCACGACCCACAGTAAGAACTACATTTTACATCATTGCCTAGCAAACACATATCTGAATATGTGTATATATGTTTGAAATAATTCCTATCTTTGTTGCAGCAAATATTTTCTATTCTACTTTTTTTTATTTTCCTGTTGGTTTCTACCTACCAAACTAACCTCATGGTTATCTGTTGAATCTAGAGTAGACCCATGTTTTGAAAAATTCTGAGCCAAAGACTGCAATCATGCTTGGAAATAAAATACATGGAGAATGAAAGGCATTCCTTTTGTCTCAGGGGAGTCATCTGCATTTCCCTGGGCCTCCTGGCAGGCCTCATCCACAAGTCTTCTGCTCTGCTGAGCATTTCCTCATATTTACTCATACTTTCAGCATTGCCCCATGTTTACTCATACTGAGTCTATGGGGAAAAGGTTGAATCTCTGGCAAGACCTATTCCTAATTACAAGGCTTCAAATGAAGCCACAGCGTAATATTTCCTTCATATCTTTTCTCAAATGCCACTTTTCTCTATGAGGTCTTCTGTGGCCATATCATGTAAAACCCAAACCGCTATAATCTTATTCTCCTTTGCTACTTGTTTTTCCTTAGCAATTGACACTAATATCCTATACATTTAAGATAACTATTTATTATCTCTCTCTCCACTGTAATGTTAACTCGAGAGAGAGATGCAAAGAAGAGTGTGTTTTGGAGAAAAACTTACCAGAAGAGTAACAGCAAGGCAAACAATTCTTCTGAGCTCTTATTATCCCAGAAGAAGTGTGGTTAGGCCAAGTATGGCTGCACTGCATGCCCTTTCTCTTAAGGAGACAATTACTCCTTCCTATGAGGAATAATTGAAGATTTCCAGGGAAGATTTTAAGGGAAAAGACATGATCAGACTTGCCTTTTAGAAAGTATGCTTTATTACTGTGTGGAGAAGTTGGTCAGACTAGCTAATATTAGCAGTTCCTCTTGTCACTCTATCTTCGGAGAAATTGGCTTAGGCCTTCTCGAGGTTAAGAAATTTGGCTGGTCAAGACCTCAATAAATCTTAGGCAGGTCTGGGAGACACGGCTCCATTAGCTGTAAGGAATGAGTGCTTGAGTGTTGCTTGATGCAGTTATTCTGTGCAAGGCAGAGAGAACAGAAATTACAATATGATTTTCCTACTTTATTCCAATTTTTTTAAATAGTAGTAGACAAATCAATAAAAAACTCCTGTTCACCTTGTAATTCTAAGGAGCCTAATTGAAAATATTTGCTAGTTGGTATGATTTGCTGCTTATAAGATTGTAATAAAATATAATTCCTTTCTACAAGGATTCTAAAGAATGAAAACACAGTATAACATTTTCCTTTTCTTATATGGATTAGGAATTAGTAGAACCTTGAATTTCTTGAATCTTTTCATTTCTAGATCAGCACTATTCAATAGAGATATAATGTGAGACACAAGTATATATGTAATTAAAATATTTCATATATTATATAAAAATAAAAAAGAAACAGGTGAAACCAATCAGTAATATATTTTATGTACCCTAACATATCTAAAATGGTACAATTTCAACATGTAATCATTATAATTATTCATTGAGATATTTTACATCCTTTTTCTTATAATAGTCTTCAAAATGTGTATTTTGTATCTATAGCACACCTCAGTTCAGAGTAGCCACATCTCAAATGCTTAGCCTCATGTTGTTAGTAGTTATCATATTAGACAGCACAGTTCTAGATTGTTTTTGAGAGAAAACAATGAGAAAATGAGGGCAGAAAAGAATATTTACTGCTTAACTACTGGCAGCCCAACTGTACCAGTAATTTTACATTGATTTAAAATTTAATGCTTAGAAAAACATTTGAGGGCTCTGGCTGGTTTTTCTCAGTGGTTAGAGCATTGATCCATGGACCAAAGGGTTGTGAGTTTGATTCCTGGTCAAGAACATGTACCTTGGTTGCAGGTTCCCCAGCCCAGGTAGGGACGCATGCGGGAGGCAACCAATCAATGTGTTTCTCTCACATCTCTCTCAATCAATCTCTCTCTCTCTCTCTCTCTCTCTCTCTCTCTCCCCTTCCCACTTCCCTCCCCCCCTTCCTTCCCTTTCACTCTCTCTAGAAATCAATGGGAAAAATATGTTTGAGTGAGGGTTAAAAAAATCAACAACAAAATATATACAAAAAACATCTGAGGTAGCTCTTAATATCCCCTATTTCAGATGAAAGAAAATGCCACCCAGAGGTTTAACATACTTCTCAAAAGTCATCCAGGTAATAAGTCTATCTGGCTCAAGGTATTCTTTCTCCATCCCTCTTTTCTTCCTCAAGGCAGATGTCTTTACTACATTTTTCATTATGTTTTAAAAATATATTTTTATTGATTTCAGAGAGGAAGGGAGAAGGAGAGAGAAATAGAAACACCAATAAAGAAAGAGAATCCTTGATCAGCTGCTTCCTGCATGCCCCCTACTGGGGACTGAGCCTGCAACCCAGACATGTGCCATTGACCAGAATCGAACCTGGGACCCTTCAGTCCACAGGCCGACTCTCTGTCCACTGAGCCAAACTGGCTAAAGCCTAATTTTTTCATTGTTAATAAATGCGTAAGCTATAGTAAATATCACTAAATGCCTTAATTATTAAAGGCATTAAAGTATGGAAAGAGGACTGTATAAATTTCCTTTATTATTTCAACAAAGATGCACACACTACCTTTCTTTCACTAAAAATGTTATTTTGGACCCAGTGATTTGTATATTTCAAGACATGTTTTTCACATCGATCATAAATTTGGAATCTCTAAAATGATATCTAAAGCTGGTGCTTGTCAGCTTCTGTCATTTGTCAAATCAGTCTTTTCACAAACTGTGAATTTCTCGGTCTTGGTTGTGAAGGGCATGTGAATATGACAGTGTCAAGGTCTGACATGACTGAAGAAAATATGTTTGTTCTGATTTTCTGTGCATGAAAAATACTAATCCCACAACATGCAGGCCTCTATTTACAAGCCATTGCAAATTGATGCTCTGCATAGTTTGGGCACAGCTAATTCTGACATAGTTGAATGTGAAATTGGCCGTGAAGTATTAGAAAGATTAAAAATAATAATTGTACTTATTTTGTTGTTTGAATTTGATACATACTACTAGTTGTATAACTGTTTTATTTTGATAACCTGCTACTGATTTAAAAGTTTTAGAGTTTATAAATTGTTTTTATGCTCTGATTGAAACAAAAAATTTTCTTTCAAAAGGATGAGTTCAGATACTATTGTTATAAAAGAATATATTATAGTAACAAAGTTATTTTTGAAGTAGAGATTGATTTAGTCCTACAAAAAATAATGACATATGCATCGTTATAAACAGGTAAAGATAATTTCATAAAAATATTCTATCAATATGAAAAAATTTATAAGGTTTTACTAAAATGCAGGACATATTTTAATTAGGGAATTAAAACAAATAAACTCCAAAAATAGAGATCTGTATTTTTGATAACTTAGTAAACCACTGACTAATGAATAATTCATACACTGGTGCATATTGACGGACGGAAGTTCACTTTTCCTTAAAAACACTTCTGATTTTCTTTACTTTGTTTTCTTTTTCAAATTTTGATATTTTTGATGTATTGATATGAAGTTATCTGTCAATAGCGTCGTTCATTTATAAGAATTCGGAAGACCTGTAGCTGAGATGGTTTTTGGTTGTATACCAGTTTTTGTCATGAAATAAGACAACTCAGAACTGGACATAAATATAAATGTTGGTTTTGTATAAAACCTGTGATTTTCAAATCAAATCTTAACTAAACTCCAGTGTAGAAAAGAATTAAGAAATAATAGTGTTAACTTTAGTGTAAACATACTTTGTAAATTTAAATTTAAAATAGATAATATAAAGTAAATATTCAACCTCAACATTTAATTTCTAAATATTGCTTTGCATTTAACTGAAAATCCTGATTCACATAGAAAATTCACTTCTAAATGTAATAGGTTTGAATAACATGACTTGCAATGACATGTTACACATGATCTTGATCCACAAAGTTGAAAAAAGCTTCATAGGAAATAATTTTAAAGTTGAATTATTACAAGTTAAAATATAATAGTGGTTAAGAAAGTATCATTTAAAGTTCTAAAGACCTAGAGCTAGAGTTCTTCCTCTCCCATTTAATTACTATTTGACCCTGATCCCTTTAAATCTTCTCCTTTAGACATAAATTAGAAATACTAATCATACCTACCTCATAGCATATTAAGTGAGATAATATTTACAAATGAATTATCTTGAAGTATAACATATAGAGCTGTGTTGATTTTGAAAGAGCCTGGATAAATGGGCTCATAAACAAATTTAAATCTTCATAAGGAAATATTATGTTGTGTCATTTTTAAGAATTTAGGTAACATGATAATTTTGTTAAATTTTCCTTTAAAATCTCAAATTTTGTCTTTCTGTATCAAATGACTTACAAAGTAATAAGTGTTCTTATGTTCATGTGCATTACAAAAACAAGCAAATGGGAAACTCTAAAATATTTGCTCGATTGTCCAGTTGAATTGTAAAGATGTTAGCTTGTAAACTAATTAGTCAAGTAAGTGGTATGCACAACCTCATATTCTCCTTTTAGCTTTATTTTCAGACAATGTACTAATTGTATTTTCCTAGCTGCCTGATAATCTAATTGTTGCAACATAATAGAATGTCATTTAATAAGTACATTTTCAGCATCAGAATCAAATTGTGTTTGCATACATTTTTTATAACATTAAGCTGTTTCACTTATCCTACATTTGAATGCCTTATTTTTATGCTCACTTTGCTTCAAATGATTTTGTAACTTGGCAGAGATTGTAGAACACTTCAATATCTCACCGTATAAACACACTGAGGATTTCAGTAATTCTTATCGCCATGAAAATAATCTACAACAAAAATAACTGCTCTTTAACTTTTCTTATTATTTTCTTGTCTATAAATTCTAGTGATTTTGTAGAAGAATTTCTGGCATAATGCTGTATTTTTCTATGTTTTTGATAATGTAGATGACATTTGAATCATCTTATTAATATAATACATGTTATTTCATCTTAAACCAAATCAATCTCATCACTAGATTATTTCCAATTTTTTATTACTTTTTACCAACAATTTTAGCTTTAAGAGTAATTTTAATATATTTGAAAAAAATGATTATAAATGTAAAAGTTATGCAAGAATAAGTCCAAAATTTAAAATAAGTGCTAAAACTATTGTAATACTATGTGTATTAGTCATATTTCTCCAGAAATATGGAACCAATAAGATGATTTGATAGAAACAGAGATAGAGATAGATACAGAGATAGAGAGCTATAGATAGAGAGATATAGATTAGATAGATAGATAGATAGATAGATAGATATAGATAGATAGATTATAAAGAATTGGCTCACATGATTATGGAGAATGACAAGTCCCACTATCTATGGGGTGAGTTGACAAGCTTGAGACCCAAGAGAACTAATATTATAGCTCTGGTCTGAGTGCACACTATCCTATAGACACAGGAAGAGCCAATGTTTCCATTTCAGTCAGGCCTTCAACTGATTGAATGAAACCCACTCACATTATTGAGGGCAATCTGTTCTACTCACTCTGCCCATCTATATATATAAAAGGCTAATATGCTAAGTGTCCCTCTGCCCATCCAACTGGTTGCTATGACGTGCACTGACCACCAGGGGGAAGACGCTCAATGCAGGAGCTGCCAAGCTGCAGTGACTTGGCAGCGGCAGTTCTCAGGTGACGAACCCAGAAACCAGAGAAGAGAAATCCCGATTCCTCGTGGGGCCTCGTGATTCCACCTTTGGCAGTGGGTTATGTTGTTGCTGGGGCACTGTCGGCCCCGAATCTGGTTTACTGCACACTTGCATTTGCATTCCACACCCTCTAGATCAGCAACTTTGCAGAGTGCCCTCTTGCACTCTGGTATCCCTCAGAGGATGTTGGAGAGCCGGTTTCGCCCAATTCCTACAGGCCAGGCTGAGGGACCCCACCGGCTGGAGGGACCCTGCTCTCTCAGGAGATGCCTGGGAGGGACCGCGAGAGGTTGGCTCCAGGGCATCCTGCCCTGCCAGCCACCTTCTAATTAATTTCCTTTCAATGTGCACAAATCTGTGCACCGGGTCACTAATTTAAATATAATCTCATCCAAAAACAGCCTCACAGAAAACCCAGGATGATTTTTGATCAAGTATCTGTGCACTCTGTGGCCCAGTTAAATTGACATAGATTAATAATCATACCATGTTTTTACAGAATTTGTTATATTGTTATTTTCCAGTCCACAACAAAATACTACCCTATTATTTGAGCCTGCATGAGTAGATTTGACTGAGCCTCACCTGGCATTAAGTTGAGTGCAAAAAAACATATGCACATGCTATATTCTCCCTTTCACAATGTACAATTCTTGGCATGCAGGGGTCTGAATCTTTTTTTGTAACAGTGCAACATTAAGTTATATTGCAATGTTTCAATGAAAAGTTTCTAATATGTGCGCAGACAACAGAACAAGCTTTATCTGATATATGCCAATAGAAGCAAGAAACAGACTATTGAACCTCAGAGGGAAGATGGGGGAGGGTGGGTAGGAAGAGATCAACCAAAGAACTTGTATGCATATATGCATAACCCATGGACACAGACAATAGAGTGGTGGAGGCCTGGGGTGGGGAGTAGGGGGCAGGGGTGGGCTAGAAGGGCTCAATGGGAGAAAAAGGGGGACATATGTAATACTTTCAACAATGATTTTTTTTAAAAAATGAGTTAACCTGGCAAAACAAGTTAACTAATGGTCTCTGGTGTTTTAAATTCAGCATATAATATCCTTGATATTTTGTGCTGCTTTATTTCATACTTATAGTTATTTTATACTCAATTTTTACTAACTTTTGCAGAATCTGAGTTCTCTTTGCACTAATCCTTAGCAGCGACACTTTGTTCATATTTATGGGTCACAGATCATTACTTGA
>NW_005871334.1:18384-28093 GCF_000147115.1 Myotis lucifugus | reverse complement strand
ATAAAAAGGAATAAAATAAATAAAACACAAAAGGGAATAAGCATATTCTAGATTCTGGAAGGACGTTCAACAATCCTCCATTGATAGCTCAGCATTAAAAATCAATGTCTGTCTGGAATCTTCTCCTTTATATGTATTTCCTGTTCTTCCTCCAGTAACAGGGTGTCTTAGTGTTTGATAGAATCACTGTGCCAATTCAGCTGTCAGGCAAGAGCCCTCTCTGCCCACACCCTATACTGGCAAGCAAACTGCCTCAGGACATGGGTGCCTTTTGCAGCTTTAGTGTCCTTCCAAAGCACATCAACAAAAGCATTTTTTGGTCTCAGACCCTCTTAGAAACCTTAGAACACAAATCGTGTTCTTGTCTGCCTATCATATTGTTGGCCTTCGATTCCTAACCGGAGGAAATTCAGCGAGACTTCCAACCTAGAAGGACTTATTGCATTTTACTTAGAAACACATCAGTTTGACATCTAAACTCAGAGCAAGAGCCCTAAATCCCTGGGCACCTGGTATATGTATGCAAAATTTTATATGTACTAGAGGCCCAATGCACGAAGATTCATACAAGAATGGGCCTTTCTTCCCCTGGCTGCCGGCACCACCTTCACTCCAGCCAGGGCCGCCTTTCTGCCTTCCCACGCTGCCCAGAGGCCCAGAGCGGCTAGGGCTGTGCGGAACACCTGCGTCATCACCATGGCGATGATGCAAGCGTCCCGCCCCGCCCCCAGTTGCTCAGTGCCTGCATATGCAAATTAACCCGCCATCTTTGTTGGGTTAATTTGCATACGCTCTCCTGATTGGCTGGTGGGTGTTGCGAAGGTCAATTTGCATCTTTCTCTTTTATTAGTGTAGATGAGCATGTTTACACATTTTCCTGGGTAGAGAATCTGTATGTACCATCCACGGAGTCTTAACTATATAGTATTCCTCATCCCAAATAGGAAGAACCAAAGTTAACCAATTTCCTTCTGTATTAGGGTTCTCCAGAGAAATAGAATACACAACACACCAACACACACACACACACACACACACACACACACACAGAGAGGGAGAGATTTTAATATTGACTCATGCACATGTGGGAGTTAATAAGTCTGAAATTCACAGGGCAGGCTGTCAGGCTTCAAATTCTGGCAAGAGCTGGTTTTACAATCTTGAGTCCAATGGTAGTCAGAAATCAGAAGTCCTTTTTCTTTGAGGGAGCTCATTCTTTTCTCTTAAGGTCTTCAACTGATTCAATTAGGCCCACCCCCACCAGGAAGAATGATCTGCTTTACTTGAAGTCTATTGATTTAAATGTTAATCACATCTAAAATAATATCTTCACAATAACATGGAGGCAGGTATTTGATCAAAAATTGGGTACCATGGCCTATCAGACATAAAATTAACTATCAGACCTCCTGTGCCTAAGGACAATTTTATGGTCACTCTTTTTTGATAGTAGTGCCCTGACTCACAAAAAAATTCAATAAATGTTAGCTTTGCATTTATACATTTCAGTCTGCTCTTTGACTGTATATCTGAGAGAGGCCACCTACCACACCTTGGCTAAAAGTACAATGGATTGCAATCTCTTTATCCTATCCTCAAAAAACTTGCCTGAATCTCTCTATCTCAAGAAGGATATCGTGTATACCATAATATCAGTTTTTCAACATTCAGAGGTAATGTTAATAAGACCAACTAATCAAGTTAAAGCAAAAGTGAACAGGGGAAAAAATCCAGAACAATGCCTAATGAAAAAAACTGAAGTATGAAGAGAAAACAAAGAGAGTTTAGAGGTAAATCTTTGTCTTTGCCCTCCAACTTACTAATTGATCTGCTCCCTGAAATAGGACAAGTCAGAATCTTAAAGACAGATTTTCCAAAAATTTATACTGCCTAAATTTTTAAACTGTCTAATCACTGCTGTTTAGCAATTCTGTCTTGAATTTATTGTTCATTCCCTATAGAAATAATTCTTATAATCAGAAGGGAGATTAGGAAAAGGAGGGAGATAATAGTTGCAACCATTTTTCCTTGATGAAAATAAACTATCCTTGGAGGTCCCGCACTCAACTATAAGAACTATTTCACACCTTTTCCATGCTTTCCTGTCTTCTCTTGGCCACTTTCCTCTCCCTTTCCTCACTTTCTGAAGGATCACCGTACAGGCTGCAAATTAAAACTAACTTTATTCTACCTCACTTTAGCTCTTTCTTGACACTCATTTTTTTTAAATCTTCCCTTACCCCTCATGAAAAAGGTCACAAGTTTCCTTGTCAAAGATAACCCCAATGAATGACCTTTTTCTTTCCCTCTCCTCTCCGCATCTAAGATCTGAGTTCTTAAACATGTGCTCTGAGGACATCCGCATCTGAAACATCATTGACTTAAAGTTCTCTTCTGGTCTCCAGCTTGATATTACTGAATCAGAATTTCTGGAATGAGGCCTAGAATCTGAATTTTTAACCAAATTCTCTGGGTGTGCATACCAAAGTTTGAAATACTACCCTTGACCATCTCCATTAATAATTGCCTCTTTCACCAGCAGATTCAGAAATGTCCTCTTAACTTGCTCAAAAATTGGCTCTCATTCCCAAGTATCATCTACAAATTTCACTCAGAAGTTAGTTATAATCCCCTAGATGGGCACTAAACTGGACTTTTCTCCACCCCTATTCTTCCTAACCTCTCTCTGCAGCATAATAGAATAGTCACATTAAAACGCATTAACTTCTGAAATTTAAGTTTATGAACACTTGGCCAAAGAGGAATGAAAGAAAATGATAACATAAGTAGGTGATTTATGTGCTGTTCCAGTCAATGAACCTCTGGTCCAAAACAGGCATTGGATGGGATACTTGAACCCACCTTCATCTCAGTAAGTCTCCATAGTATAAGCTATTTGCCCACTGAGTATGAATCCAGTATTGAAAACTCTGTCTTTTACATTCAACATGGTCTCTACATGAAATTAAACTACCTTATGGTGCTGGAAAAGGAATAAGGAAGGGAGAGAGGGGGGTAGGAGAGGAGGGAGGGAGAGGGGAGAGTAGAAGGTGGGGAGGGACTACTCCAATTTGGGGAAGAAAATAACTTGTGTTGAATTTTTATAGAAAAATTGTGTGTTGATATCTCATATGGCACCTTATGATGGATTCTGTAAAATAGTTTTGACTTTACACCATTTTTCAACTTATGTCATGCATAAAGAATCTAACCCATGAATAAGATGAAAATTCATTGTATACTCTTTCGAATCATTTCCTTTCTCAGTTTGAAAAATGTGTTTTCATCTGGTTTTTCTCTTATATCTTACTAGGGGCCTGGTGCACGAAGATTTGTGCACTGGGGGGAGGGGTTGGGGGGGTCCCTTAGCCTGACCTGCACCCTCTCCAATCTGGGAGCTGTCGGGGGAGCCCTCTCCAATCCGGGAGTTTCTGTCTGTCTTTGCAATCATATGAGCGAATTTTCTGAGACCCCCAACCCAGTTTGGCTTGTTGCTCACAGAATAATAGAGGTTTTTTTTTTTTCTTTGCTTCATTGGTGGAGATTTCCTGGAAGTTTTAGGATATCTTCCCTTTAATTTTTCCTAGACACTCTGATTTTACTTATGTCTATCACCTTTGCTTTCCCTCCATCCCTCACCGCAATAGTAACTTGCTCCAGGCTCACTTTGCTCTAGTGTCTAGGAGATCCGTCTGCCGCCAGAACTATGATTCCCAGCATTCCTGGTGCTCCCCAAGCTCTGGGCTTCCACTTCCTGTCCTGGGGCTTCCATCAGAACTACTATTCTCAGAATTCCTGGTGCTCCCCACGCTGGGAGAGACCAAGGGAGCCATGGCCCCCCAAGGGAGTGACCGAGGGAGCGACTGAGGGAGCCACGTCCCCCAAAGCTGCCGGCTCTCCCACTTCTGCTCTCTGCCCGGTGTCTGTGTATGCAAATTAACCCACCATCTTTGTCGGGTTAATTTGCATATTCACTCCTGATTGGCTGGTGAGTGTAGTAAAGGGATGGTCAATTTACATGTTTATCTTTTATTATATAGGATTGTTCCTTCTTGGATTTCCCTAACTGGTTCCTTTCCATAAAATTGAAGGCATTTTTAGCACCTTTCTTTCTCCTACTGCCTTTACTTTCTCTGACTTTTTACACTAATGAGTCCCAGTTGTAGGACAGGAACATTGTTCAGTTTCTGAATTAAGTCTAGCCAAGAGCAAAAGTCTTCCAGTTGAACAAATCCTATGATTTATTAGATCTGAAACTGAGTTCTAGTTCCTAGTCATGGAACCTAGTGGCTTGGTCACAAAGGTCAAGATCCAAAATCTGCTCCCCCAAGTTTCTTTGTTCCCTTTCAGATCCAATATTTTGGAACTTGGAGACAAACTGCCAGCGCCTAAGTCACTTGGAAGTCACAGGAAGTCCCTATCCCCTCCTTTACCAACTCTGTACACACGGTTAAGTTTCTGCCTTGACTTCCCATTCAGCAGGCTGACTTGTTGGTCTATGCTCGTAGACATTAACAGCTTTCCTAATTTTAAGTTCTATCAAATAATGAAGCTGAAGAACTGACAAGTGGCTGATGAGATAAACCAAAGCCTAAAGATAAGAATTTCAGTGGATCCAGGTGTGGAGACTGTGGAGCTGAAAGTAAAAGAAATTGAGAGACAGGGGAATTCTTATCTTGCAGGAGTTTAGCCTTTCAGGCACTTTTCAATTCATAACCTCCATCCAATATTAGACTGAGCTTTAACAGTAACTTTTATAATTTATGATATGCTCTGACTTTTATTCCAAAAAGCACACACATTTCTATGTTTGAAAATGTCAAGGAACCACTATGAAACTAGTTCTAATCAGATCCTTGCCATTAGTGAAGTGTAAATTTAGCAGCATTCAAAGGATATGGCTTTAGGAACATGAAAGTTAATCTATCATGCTAAAAGATCATTGAAAACACTATTTTACAAGCAAAGTTTATGGCAGCTATATTAACTAAAATATATTTGCCAAGGAAATTTTTAAGAAGTATATCTTTATTTCTATTAGATGAAAGTGCATGCAAGTCTCTACTCAAACATAAGCAGGTAAAGTTACAGAATATTTCACAGTTGGAAAGGGCTTAATTATGAAGTTCAGCACTTTCATTTTATAGATGAAGGTACCTTGCAAATGCAGACTAAACAACATGTCTAACATCTGGTTATGGGTATGACCAACTCTAGAGCTCTTCTCCAGTGCTATGCTGTTTCGTTTATGCAACAGCTACCTACTGAGCACCTGCTCTGTGTACTGGAGCAGTGATAAATGGAATGATGCTGTTCCCAAAGAGCTCACTGTAGAAAGGGAAACCCATACATGCAAATGATGTAATCCAAATCTCAACTACTTCAGCCTGAAGTTACCACACTTCCCTTCATATTTAAATGAATTCGCTTAAGCTCCTATCATGTAGATATTGGGAACTATACCCTTCTTTCGCACCTATTGACTTTTCTGGAGGTTCCTGTTTCTCCTAGCTAACCTTTTGCTCCCATTTCTGCTTTTCATGAATTTCACTTGTGTTGCAGCGTTTGTGACCAAATCACTCTCATAGGGGAATACAGTGGGGCCTTGTCAGATTTTCAAAAGCACTCATAAATGCAAGACCCTTAACGTAGCTTTCTAAGAAGTTGGGTGTAGTGAGGCATTAAATCAGAACTGTAGCTTTTGAGATCTTTTAGTTGCAATCAGAAAAGTACTCAAACTGTCCTAAAATATGCATTCAATCTATGCAAATAGACTGAACGGCAGAACAACCAAACAACCAAGCAACCGGTCGCTATGACGTGCGCTGACCACTAATGGGCGCGTGTGGAACATGGTGGGCATTGGCAGCAGGCGGCAGAGCATGAACATGGCAGGCGTCGGCTGCGGTGGGATGGTGGAGCAGGTGAGCCGGGGCGCCAGATCAAGGTGGGGTGCCAGTCGCTGTCATCAGGGTGAGCCTCTGGTGGTTAATGAAAATTCTTTGCTCCCGTGCACCACGGTCCTGCCTGGCGCTCACACCTGCTGCTGGCGCCAGCCCTGATCGCTCGGCACTGTCAGCGGGTGTGAGCGAGCGGTGGGTGCTGGCCCCAATCTCCCCTCAGGGCTTCTCCACCTTCCCCTGCTCCTGAGGGGCGACTGGGGCCAGCAGCCTCTGCTCACACCCGCTGACTGCGCCAGCCCCACTCACACCTGCTGCTGGTGCCGGCCCCAATCGCTCCACACCGTCAGTGGGTGCGAGTGGGGGCTGGTGCTGTCAGCACATGGGAGCAGCAGTGGCGGGAGCAGGGCTGCCAGCAGAGAGGGGACATGGGGCCGTGGCAGGAAAGGCTTGCAGGAGGGGCTGGGTGGGGGTGCGGAGGATGGGCCTAGACCCGCCCCTGTGCCCATTGCAGCCTCGCATCCCAGAGTTCCTTTCAAGGTGCACGAATGTGTGCACTGGGCCCCTAGTACACAGTTATTTGTCTAGGCATTGGTGAATTAGCAATCAAAAGTCAAAAATCCCTGATTTCAGGGAGATAAATTGGGGGGGGGAGACATATAATAAGCAAGTAAGTAAATAAATATGTATGTGCAGTGATCATACTAGAGAGATTATGGCAAGGAAGGGCACAAGGTATAGCGCATCTTTTAGACAGGGGAATCAATGAAAAACTCATTGAAATGTATCATTAAAAGAGAAACCTGAAGGAATTGAGGAAGTGAGGCATGTGGGCATCTGAAAAAGGGAGTTCTAGGCAGAGGGCACAGCAAATGCAGAGATGCTGAATGTGACATGTTTGAAGAAAAGCAGGAGGTTAGTGTCTTGGGCAGAGTGACATAGCAGAAAAGAAGTGTATATGAGGTCTAGATGAGAACTGGGGTCCATATCATAGAGAGACTTTTAGGCCAATGTAGGAACTTGAGCCTTTATTCATAGTGAACGTTTATGACACTGGCATGGTCTGACATATTTACAGAAAAGCAGTGTTTACAGAATAGAGAAGAAGATGGCAAGAGTAGAAGTGAGGCATTTTGAAGGCTATAGTTATAATCCAGGAAAGCGGTATTATGGTTCAGATCAGGGTGGTAGTAATGGAAATAATGAGAAGTGGTGAGACTATCGACATACTTTGATGGAAAAGCTGACAAGATTTGTTAATGAATCTGATGGTGGTTGTAAGAGAAAGAACAACTGGGGAGATATAGGTGTTATTTAATGAAATTAGTAAGACTACAGGAGACATCTGCTTAGGAAGGGCGGATGATGCAAGAACTTGGTTTTATTCAATTAATGAGATTTACTGGGTCACCTAACTAGAAAGACTTGAAGTTTGGTAGGCTTCAAGATCAGCTTACACGTCATTTGATCTTAGTGACTCAATCAAGTCTTCGAAGACTCCTCTTTGCTTTCCATTTTCCCTTCACTGTTACTCACAGTCAGAGTCTTTCCAAGGAGGCTCCCTATACGGTCAAAGGATGACTGCCATCAGAAAGTGAAGGTATATGTCGTCACATGCAGTAGGACAATCAGGATAATTCTCACAACCACAGACAAAAATGTCCTAAAAGTCTTGAGACTGCCGAAAGAATCTTTCCTAAGCCAACACTTGTGCCTCAGAAAATGTCAAGAAAGGCATTGAGTGGATTAAGCCAAGATTACTTTCAAACCAATCACTGTCTAAAACGGTATTGTGGGATTACCTGAGTGTTTAGCCCAATTTGCTGTTACAGGAGGAGGAAAGGTTATTCCAACCTAAACCAAATGGTTGCTACATAATCAGACAAGAAGATGTTAAAAAGACAGGCACAATGCCCACTACAAATGCACAGAACACCAAATGACATAAAATTCAATACTAGATGCAACTATTTTTACAAACTCTTTGACAATTCCTATCCTGGGGAAATTTCACTGGTGGTTTCTATTGAGGTTCCCCAACAGAAAAGGGATTTCATGTTGCATAAACCCCTTCCCCTCAAAATCTTTCTTATTATCTCCTCTTCATATTACTTCTCAGGCTCCCTAAATGCCTTTACCCAGTGAGTCCACCTGAATATTCAAAATTCATTTCATTTGTCAGTTCATTATGCAGAGAAATTAGCTTCAAGCAGTTTTGTATATATAAAATTCATTGGCCTGTAAAAGGAAGAAATGTTCACTCCAGATATGAACAACTTAGCAGAAGAGAACTTACAGACGTTTTGAAATTTTGTTTCTTTTCTCTAAACACATATAATTTTTATTCTTTCCATATTAAGCTCTGTAAGTGAAGGGGAACATACATGGATCTTTTTAAAGATATTAAAATTGCCATTAGAAAACTGAAGCAGCAAGACAGCTCAGATTATGTGTGTTTTTCTGATAATTTTTTGTTTATTGTTTTAAAAAGACATTTTCCCATCTTTTACAATAATTATCCAGTGAATCAGTAACTATAAATAAGCTATGTACAAAGTGCTTTAATAATAGCTAAGTAGAATGGGCATCTAATTCTGCCCAGCATGGTGATAAGAACAGGTATTGAGTATCCTATAAAGAATATTGAAGTTACAGTTTCTAAGAGACAAGTTGTATTCCAAAAAGATAACTCTAACCATTACGGAGAAACACTTAACAGTGGTTCTCAACCTTCCTAATGCCGCGACCCTTTAATAGAGTTCCTCATGTTGTGGTGACCCCCAACCATAAAATTATTTTCCTTGCTACTTCATAACTGTAATTTTGCTACAGTTATGAATTGTAATGTAAATATCTGATATGCAGGATGTATTTTCATTGTTACAAATTGAACATAATTAAAGCATAGTGATTAATCACAAAAACAGTATGTAATTATATATGTGTTTTCTGATGGTCTTAGGCGACCCCTGTGAAAGGGTCGTTCGGCCCCCAAAGGGGTCGCGACCCACAGGTTGAGAACCACTGACTTAGGAGGAGGATGAGTAAAACTAGATGCTATGCCGTCAGTTAGGAAGCTACAATAGCCTGGTAAAGACAGGATGAGGGCCTGGCCCAAAACAGTGACAGGTTGGAAAGGGGTCCCAGTTTATAGATAATTATGAAGTTGAATTATTATGTTGCCTCTCTAATATTTCATACAAAACTCACTGTAGCAATATGCGGGTGATAGCATAAAGACTGAACAACTAGTTAATTTTGCTACGTCCTATGGGATTTCGTTAGTTTGCCAACATCTTTTTGTTCTTCCATTACCAACACCTGAATTTTGCTTCCCATTAAATACAGTCTGGTTAAACCAATAAAGATGATTTGTTTCCCTCCATTTTCTTCCATTTAGACCAGATGGTGCTCAATCTAGACTCACACCTGAAACCTATATGGACATGTCGAACAGTGTCACCCCAATACATCTAATTTAAAAAATGTTTAAAGAAAGAAACATGTCAATTTAGGTTTGTAAACTAACAATTTTTTAAACATATCTGGTGTAGAAGTTACCTTTATTCTCCAATTTTGATAATTAAAACTTTTACTTGTACTCCGAATGCACCTATATACAAGCTAGCATAATATAGTACATTTATAGAGTTTAATTATTAAGTCACTTTCCATTGCACGAGAAAGAATAATGTTTGTTTAAAAATGGAAGGTAAAGACCCTGGAGCAGTTTTTATGAGATATTAACCCTCGTCCACGGATTGTTATTCAGAAAAGCAAAACACATAGCAAATAATTCTTTTATGGGG
>NW_005871334.1:6849-18284 GCF_000147115.1 Myotis lucifugus | reverse complement strand
TTCCCCCCCCCAAAAAATTTCCCCCCCCCAGGGGTTAAAGTTTCAAACTGAGGGGTGGGGCCCCGGGCCCGGAAACAAAATTGGGGGACCCTTAAAACCAAAGGCCCAACTCCTTTTTCCGGGGGGAAAAAACTTGTTAGGGGCCTTGCTCAACTTGGCTGCACATTAGAATCACCTGGGAATCTTTTTAAAATCCTGATTTCTGGGCCTCATCCTCCAGAAATTCTGTTTCTTTGTTACTAATGTTGTGGCCCCACCCCATAACAAAGAAACAGAATTTCCAGAGGATGAGGCCCAGAAATCAGGATTTTAAAAAGATTCCCAGGTGATTCTAATGTGCAGCCAAGGTTGAGAACCACTGATCTAGACCAATGAGATAAATCTTCTCTGGAATTTGTGATGGGGCTGGGGGTAGCATCTATTGGCCTGATGAGACTATGCTTCTCTTTTAGATTTTTCAGGTTTCCTTTTAAGTAAGCTAACCTTATATCTCCCTATATTCTCCTTAGAAATTATTCTCTGACTCTGTTAGCTAGGGCAGACTTCTATTCCTTAAAAGGAAATTAAATAATATGAAAGCAAGATAAAAACAAATGAGTGAAGACATAACAGGGCCAAGATACGAATCCAGGTCTCTTAATACTCAGTCTAGTGGCTTTTGTATCATGTCACGATCCCTACAAATATTGAACAAGAGAAAATGTTCTTCAAACTTAAGAAATATATAGTATCTAATAGAAATTTGTTCTTCAACACTCGAATAAATTATAAAGTAAAGAAGGATATAGTAAGGCTTAGATCCCATGGGACAATGGCAAAGAACAAATTGGATATTGTGAATCCTAGGACGTTATGATAATACTACCTTAGCCATGTCTGCGGATTACATGAAAATACTGAGCAAATCTAATTTAGTCCTGGGGGTCTAGCAGTGATGGATCACATGCCAAATTCTGGACCTTATCATCAAAATAATCTTTGAATTTCTGAACATTCACTGCTACTGCTGCTGCTGCTGCAAAATTTCATTTTGTGGTTTGTGAGTGAATTAAAAAACTTCCATCAAGACTTTAAATTGGTGCTTTTGCAAATAATAAAAAGCCTAGTTGGGTAAATTTAAAATCATCTTCTAGGTTCACTAAATGTGTAATAATAAAATTTAATGGAACCAGCAAGCTCTTTTCTGCTCAGTTTGCCCCCAAGTTTAGGTGATGGCCAGGCTCCTGTGACTGTACCTCAGTCTTTCTAGATTATGGGGATGAAGGAACTGTCTAATTTATCCACTAAGGAATCAAGCTAAAATTGACAATACATGAACTAGGTTGGGGTGTGAGCAGATTTTAAGAGAAACAAACCAACATATTGAAAAATCCTGGAAGATGACACATATCAGTGCTGAAAACATTGGAAGATTGCCAGAAAGTATTTTGGCAGAAGATAGTCAAGTTTAGAAGAGCTAACTTTAGAATGAGGAAAGACTGGAGTAAAAGCAAAAACAAAGGTGAATAAGGGGGGGGGGATGTAAAGGAATAATCAGTTTAATTCAAGAGGAAACATCGACAATCCCTTTTTTTTAATGAAAAAAAGAGCACCCCCCAAAAAAAGTAAAAGTTTCCTTTTCTACTCACTGAAGAATTACTGAAAATGAAAATCCATTGTAACTAAGCAACAACACTGACAATTTATCTAATTTAGTATGTGGTCTAATCAACAGGACAAAATAAGAATTTTGGGAAATAAATGCATTTTCCTTGACCCTGACCAAATATATCTGAAAACTACCGGCCATATGTTCTCCAAGCCCCCTTGATGGAGGTGGCTTTTTTTCCTCATAAAGGCATTTTATTTAGATTCCAAATAATCCAAAGCAGAGAAAAGAGGCAACAAGTTGTTCCGTCCTCTTACAAGCTGGGCCCCCAAGTCTCTGGCTCCAGCCAGAGGTGCAGGGGACCAGGCCAGGGTCCAGGTACCTCAGGCCACCATGCACCCCTCCCCACCCGGGGCCCTCCTCTCTGAAGCAGAGGAAAAACCCAGAACTAATACAGGAAAAGAAAGCGAGACATAAAAGGAAACAATCCAAGGAGACAGGCAGCACAAACCTTGGGTGCGATAGCTCCGGTCAGGAGGTGCCCCTTTGGCGCACACGGTCCGGCCGGTGAGAGAAAACTTGCAAATCTGTGCGTCTGGGGACTGGGTGTCAGGCCTCCAAGTGGCCACCGTTTTCCTCTTAGTCCCCGAAGCAGTTGTCGGCCTGGGCACCAGCGTCCATTTCACCGTGTTCTCCTCGCAATGGACACGGGAGAGGTCTGAGCGCCCAAGTGTGGTCTGCACGGCCGGCCGGCGCGGGCGGCTTTACGCCCATCAGGCTCTGCGTCCGTCCCAGCACCTGCTTCGGGTGAGGCCTGCGAACTCCCCGCGAGCCTTTGCTCTCTTTCCACTTTCCTGTGTATCAGGAAGGCAGGTGGGAAGGTGCTGGGTTCCTTCAGGAGGGAGATGAAGCGCAGGCGGATAGTCCTGAGGTTCCGGGTGGCGTTCCTGCTCTGCGTGCAGCTCCGGGCTCTGGGGTGGAGGCTGGGGTATGGCCTCGGGGTGTGGGATGGAGATGCACACGTGCCCGGAACCGAGCGGTCTGTGGGAACTGCAGGCGTGCCTTGAAGTAGCCACCATCCTGGTAGGTGTTGGGGGACCGAAGATGGCCACCTCCCCATGGTACAGGTCTCCTCTGTCCACCAGAGTCACCTAGAAACTCTCCACCGATTCCTCCTGCAGCCCCTGGAGCTGGAGCAGCAGCGCCTGCTGCAAGCTGGGCACCAGCCGTCTGAGCAGGAAACTGCTTATCTTCGCAATGCAGATGGCAGGAGGGCACAACAATATTTCTAGATGTATTCTTTAAGTATACAGTTAATTTATTTGAGACATTGTTTATGAATTGAGTTACAGAATAAATAATGTGAGAGGAGGTGGTGAATTAATTGTGAAAAGTATTTCACAGAAGATAGCATTTAATATAATGGAGTAACCTAAAAGTTTAAAAAGATGAAGATAAAGGAACTTCCTTGATAACCAACGGGAAAGTAATTTCAGTTCCTATATATTGAGTTTATTTCCCTCCTATAAAAGATTATTTTGTTTGTGTTTTTGCTTATCTGGATAACAATCCGTGGCAGAGGTGTAATATGTTATAAAAATGGCTTCACGGTCTTTGCCTTTCATTTTTAAAAAAACATTATTACTTTTATGTGCTATGGAAAGTTACTTTAATAATTAAACTCTATAAATGTACTATATTATCTAGCTTGTATTATAGGTGCATTCGGAGTACAAGTAAAAGTTTTAATTATCAAAATTGGAGAATAAAAGTAACTTCTACACCAGATATGTTTAAAAAATTGTTAGTTTACAAACCTAAATTGACATGTTTCTTTCTTTAAACATTTTTTAAATTAAATTTATTGGGGTGACACTGTTCGACATGACCATATAGGTTTCAGGTGTGGGTTTCTATGTTACATGATCTGTATATTGCACTGTGTGCCCATCACCCAAAGTCAATTCTCCTGTCACCATATTTTAGGACTCTCTTCCCTCTGGCAACCACCACACTGCTGTTTGGGTTCACGAGTTTCAGTTTTATATTCCACATATAAGTGAAATCATATGGTTCTTAGCTTCATCTGACTGACTTATTTCACTTAGCACAATGTTCTCAAGGTCCATCCATGTTGTTGCAAATGGCAGTATTTCATCCTTTCTTATGGCTGAGTAGTATTCCATTCTTTATCCAGTCCTCTATCACAGGGCACTTTGGTTGTCTCCATGTCTTGGGCACCATGAGTACTGCTGCAATGAACATAGGGGTGCATATATCTTCGTGAATACATGATTTTGAGTTTTTTGGCCATATACCCAGGAGATGGATTACTGGGTCGTATTTTTAATTTTTTGAGGAATTGCCAGATTACTTTCCATAGGGATTATACCAGATTACATTCCCACAAGCAGTGAATGTAGGATTCCCTTTTCCCATAGCCTCTCCAACACTTGTAATTGCTTGTCTTATTGATAATGGCCACTCTAACAGGTGTGAGGTGGTATCTCATTGTAGTTTTGATTTGCATTTTCCTAATACAAATTAGAGAAATTTGATTTACTAGTGAGATTGAACATCTTTTCATATATCTATTGATTATTCCTAAGTTTTCTTGGGAGAGGTGGATTTTCAGGTCCTCTGCCCACTTTTTTATTGGGTTGTTTGTTTGTTTTGGTGTTGAGTTTTATGAGTTCTGTATATAATTTGGAAATTAAACCTTTGTTGGAGCTACTGTTTGCAAATATCATCTCCCCTTGGTTGGCTACCTCTTTGTTTTGTTGTCAGTTTCTTTTGTTGTGCAGAAGCTTTTTAGTTTTACATAGTCCTTTACTTCCCTTGCCTTTGGGGTCAAGTTCATAAAATGTTCTCTACGGCCAAGGTCCATAAGTTTGGCATTTATATTTTCTACCATGTAACTTATTGTTTCAGGTCTTATACTTAGGTCTTTGATCCATTTTGAATTAATTTTTGTACAGGGGGACAAACTGTGATCCAGGTTTATTCGTTTGCATGTGGCTTTCCAGTTTTCCCAGTACCATTTATTGAAGAGACTATATTTACTCCATTGTGTGTTTCTCACTCCTTTGTTGAAAATTATCTGTCCATATACATGTGGTTTTATTTCTGGGCTCTCTATTCTGTTCCATTGATCTGTGTGTCCGTTTCTCTGCCAATACCATGCTATTATAATTATTGCAGCTTTGTAGTATAATTTGAAGTCAGGTAGCATGATACCTCCTGCTTCGTTCTTTTTTCTCAGGATTGTTTCGTTTATTTGGGGTTTTTCATGGTTCCATATAAATATGCTGATTTCTCATTCTATTTCTTTAAAAAAATGACATTGGGCCAAATATCTTTAAACATTTAGACTCCTTATGAACTATTCCTAAATGTATTTAAGCTCTGCTTCAACAGTAAATATTTTGAAATGTTAATCTTTCTAAATCATTCCTCTATTCTCAAATAATCTCTAACACTGCTGTATTGTATACTAGTATATGAATCTCAACACAATATTTAATAATTGCCATCATCTGTGTACGCAGATGTCAACTATTAGAAAAATGTTGTAACTATAATTTACTATCTCTACCAACTATATTTTCTACAAGATATTGATGACCAATGCATTGGGTCTATTTGCATTGCATAAAAGGATCAAATTGGTTAGTTCCTCTGCAATTTTTATTTTTTTCATTGTTTGGAGAGTGACATCTACTTAATATAGCATTGTTTTAACAGTTACACCAATTTCTAACCTGAAAGGAAAATGTGAAATAATGAAACACACATTCCTAGACTTAATTGAGCCTTTCTTATTATAAAATATTATAATGATTACATTATTTCAATGACTCAAAACTAAATAAAGATGTTTAACACAAAATATTTAAATAAATATCAACACCTGAATATAAGATACCTATAAGCTAAATTAGAGCTTAGCTCAGTGATGGCGAACCTTTTGAGCTCCGCGTGTCAGCATTTTGAAAAACCCTAACTTAACTCTGGTGCCGTGTCACATATAGAAATTTTTTGATATTTGCAACCATAGTAAAACAAAGACTTATATTTTTGATATTTATTTTATATATTTAAATGCCATTTAACAAAGAAAAATCAACCAAAAAAATGAGTTCGCGTGTCACCTCTGACACGCGTGTCATAGGTTCGCCATCACTGGCCTTAGCTCAACAATGAATTTATTGGTGAGGACACTTGTGTTAGGGATTAGTTTTGGTCTATTATCATTCCAATCATTGAATTTATAAAGTAAAAACCTTTCACTAACTATAGGCCCTTATCTGAAAAAAACTTTTGCTTTTTCCTCAATTCTTCTAATGAGCCCTATAATAACTCCACTGAATGACAGTTTTCCAAGAGCTAAACAGAATATAGCATTTTTATAAAATATGTTTTTAAATTGATTTTTGAGAGGAAGTGAGAGGGAGCAAGAGAAAGAAGCACTGATGTGAGACTGAAACTCAATTGGCTGCCTTCTGCACACCCTCATCAGGGATCCAGCCCCAAACCCAGGGCCCAGGAATCAAACAGGCAACCTTTTGCTGCATGGGACAATGCTCAACCAACCAAGGCACATTGGGCAGGGCAGGCTTCCATCCCTTAAACTCCTTCAATTTCTAATTATTTAATGTCTAATTTACATTGAGAGGATCTTCTTTTCTAAAATCTGTGGTTATACAACCAGATTATCTTAAAAGTCCTTAACTGAGGCTCCTAACTTTACTTTATCCCTTCATAACATTAGAATTATTCCAGTTAGGAAGGATAATTCGTAATAAAGATATACAGATACATACTCCAATAATTTGGGGTCTCAAGAGCTGAACAATTCTGTTTGGGAAAGGGACCTAGTTTTTAACAACTCTATGCAATTCACTTACCATCTCTTGTTTTTATTTTCTTTCTTTATACAAAAATTGAGCAAGATGTTCCTTTGGGTTATTTTAAGCTGTTATATTTCATTCTATTCTCAAGAGTAAAATTCTTGAATTCATGAAGGTACGACTTTCCTGACTTTGCATGGATTATAAACTTATGTGTCAGACCTCATGATAGACACTCTTTTTCAAAGTAGAGTTTATTTTTTTAGGATAGGTTTAGATTTACAGAAAAAAATTTTAGGTGATAAAACAGAGTTCATTTATGCCCTGCATTGCAATATCTTCTTTGTTTATATCTGACATTAGTATGGGTCATGAACTAACTTAAGTCCATACTTTATTCAAGTTTTCCTTAGTCACCTTACATAGCTAACCTTTGAACAAAACAGGTTTGAACTTCATGGGCACACTTATACATGCTTTTTTTTTCAGTAATTACATGTGTGGGGAGCAGCTACAGTGTTTTGGACAGGCTCAAGCCTTGGACTGTTGAGAGGGCACAGTCCTCTCATTGCCACGTGCAAGTCCCAGCTTGGAAGGAAGAGCCCTCTTAGCACAATTATAGCCAACAGCTGTAGTTGTAAGCATGAACCTATGGTCCGAACACGTGGCCCCACGTGTCTGAGAGATGTGGGCTTGATAGAGTTCAGGTGCATGTAGTTGAGTAGGATTGAAACCCAGGAGAATGTTGTAAACATCTTGGTCATGCCCTTACTCTGCCTCGTGGAATCTGGCTATAAAATAAAGACATGGCTTGTGCGGGTTGTCACTGTCTCTCAGAGAAGCAGCCTCCCACCAAGACCCTGCTTTCATTCTCTTGTCTGTCTTTTCTAAGCCTTTCAGCCGCCCCCACTCAGGTTCACCCTTGGCCGTGCTGGCGCGGCACATACATGCAGTTCTGTAAATGTATTTTCTCTTTGTTATTATGTTCTTTATTAATATTCACTTTTCTCTAGTCTCTTTTATTTCAAGAATAGAGTATATAGTCCATGTAACATAAAATATGTGTTAATTGACTGTTGATGTTATCATTAAGGCTTCCAGTCAACAGTAAGCTATTAGTAGTTAAGCTTTGGGAGAGGGACAGTTATAAGTGGATTTTTGACAGCACAAGTGGTGGGCACCACTATTCCCATGTTGTTCAAGATCTTTTTCTGTTCCAAGATTTTGTTGTCATATCTCTTTGGCTCTTCTTGACTGTGCCAATTTTTCAGATTTTCCTGTTTGTTTTTTTTATGACCTTGACAGTTTTAAGGAATACATGTCAAGTATTTTGTTGAATGCTCCTCAGTTGGAATTGTTTTTTGTTGTTTGTTTTTTCTGCATAGTTAGATTGGGGTTATGGGTTTTAGGAAGGAAAACCATGAAGATAACACCATTTCATCACATCATTAAGGACACATCATCAGCTAATATTGATGTTGATGTTGACCTGGCTGAGGTAGTGCTTGTCAGGTTTTTCTCTTTGCTCATTTCCTCCCCTTTCCATGTTGTTTTTTCAAAAGGTAGAAAATCACTATACATACCTCACACTTAAGGAGTTGGAAATGTTCCCCTTCCAAAAAGACAGTGTACCTGGATAAATTGTTTGTAATTCTTTTACAATATTTGTCTTGTCTCCCCAAGTTATTTATTTATTTATTCATTCATTCAATTCATTCAATTATTTATTTATATCAGCATGGACTCATGGGCATTTATTTTATACTTTGGATTATAACCCATCCTTTATTTTGTTGTTCAAAACTGTCCAGGTTTGGCCATTTCTAATTCTTTCGTTTAGCTCTGTTAACCCTTCAACATACCTGGTCAGTGGAGATTTTTGTTTTATTTGTTTTGTTTTGAGCACTTCCTAACTTAGACATTTCAGGCTGCTATAATAAAATACCATAAATTAGGTAGTTTAAAGATAAAAAAAATAACTTTGTATCTCTTCCCCTTGCTTATCTCTAACCTCTACACTTTATTTAGTTGTTCAATTCAAACACACACATAAACACACACACACACACACACACACACATTTTAGTTGTTCAGTTGTTCAATTCACTCCCTACCCCTACACACACACACATATTTATATATAAACACTGTTAACTCTTACCCCTATAGGGAACAGCTTTGTCAACTAAAGTAAATTACTTTTTTATCTTTAAACTGGAAGTTCAAGATCAGAGTGCCAGCATGGTTGGATTCTGGTGAGAACCCTCTTCTGGGTTATTGACAATTGACTTATCATATTATCCTCTAATGGCAGAAAGACCTAATGCCTCTCAAAGGCCACAATTCCAAATACTATCACACTGAGGATTAGATTTCAATATATAAATTTAGGCAGTAGGTACGAAGTTTAATCCATAACATTTCCTTACTTTCTAGCACCACATAATGATCCAGACCCACCTTACATAATTCCTGACCCAGTCCTAGAATCAACTATTTATCCAAGAAGCCCTGGTTCCTTTTGTTGGAGAAGGGGATTAGAAACCAAAATCTGGGTGCTAGATATACTTGTTGCTACTGGAGTGTTATTGAATCTAGGATTTCTCAGTTGACAGTAAGAACTATATTTGGCTATACTTCCCTGTGTACAATATATTTCTATATGTAACAATCTATTTCTATATTAAGCTAAACATGAATTCATAGTGATGTTTCCAGCTCTGATCCTTTACCATACAGATCATTGTAGCTCTTCCCCTTGCTTATCTCTAACCTCTACACTTTATTTAGTTGTTCAATTCAAACACCCACATAAACACACACACACACATTTTAGTTGTTCAGTTGTTCAATTCACTCCCCCCCTTACACACACACACACATATTTATATATAAACACTGTTAACTCTTACCCCTATAGGGAACAGCTTTGTCAACTACAGTGTTCAGGCACAGTTCTTTTTGCCTTAATCATCATAGCCTCCACTGTTTTCCAAATTTATTTATATAAGCACCTTGTTTCTCTAATTTCTTCATTGAGGATTTTTTCATACAGTTGTAATATTGACAGATTCTTTTGTCACAATTTGGGCTCTCCAATATGCTAGATATTTTTTTAATATTTGCATACATTAAGGTTTACTCTGTGCTAAAAAGTTTATAGTTTTTTTTATAAACGCACATTATTTATTCATTATTACAGTATCACACAGGATAGTATCACCCCCTCAAATAAACTGTTTTTAACTTATTAGAGACTTCTCCCCTCTTCCTGAACTCCTGGTAATAACTAGACTTTTTTTTAATGTCTCTATTAGTTTTAACTTTCCCGGAATGTCATATAATTTGAATTATATAACCTTTCCAGTCTGTCTTCTTTCACGTAGAAGTATGCATTTAAGGATGCTTTGTGTCTTTTTGTGGGGTGATAGCTCATTTATTTTACCACTGAATGATATTTCATTGTATGAATGTACCACAATTTGTTTATCCATTCACCGATGAAGGATATCTTTGTTGTTTCTAGTTTGGTAAGATGTCCAGATCCTTTGCTCATTTTTAAATGGGTTATTTGTCTTTTTATTGTTGAGTTTTAGGAATTATTGGTATATTTTGGATACCAGTCCTTTACCTGATATTTAGGGCAAGAGAGACTGGGTGGTGCAGTTCACAGGGATAAACTCACAGAGCAAAGAAGACCAGAGGATGGGTCTGAGTTGGGGATATTGCTGGCAAACAGGGCTCCAAAAGAGCGAACAAGCATCATGGATTGTTTTCATGCCAGTGCATATGATCTCTTTCTAAATTACAAAGCAATGAAGCTAACAGAATAAAAAGGTTAACATTTAATTTTGAAAAACTTCTTGAGCACGAATTCTACTATTTTGCTATTTTTTCCTAAATTCAAACTTATCCTATAGGCACCAAAATTTACATGGAATATGTAAACTTAGAAACTGACATAATGTAAACATTACCTAAATCTATAAACTTTATTTCAAAATCAATTTGCATAATATGTAAACAAACAGGCTTTCAGTCAAAGTTTAATCAAGTTATTAAATATTAATATAAAACTGACATGTCTTCTAACTGCTACTGATAAAAAAAAAACCTTTAATTACTTTGTGATTTCAAACCTCATTTGTCTTCTTCAAGTAACTGGAAAATATTCTATAGATAAAAATTATAAAAGTCAATTTATGAAATGTACACTTACTTTTAAGCTTATCTCAAATAGAGAAAATACATTTTCAACCAATTATCTCTAAAGTTATTTAAACTCTCTCAAAAATTTATGTGTTAATCTTATTTAAGATTTCAAATACACTTAAAGATACTTCTTTAAAATATTTAAACATTTCTAATAATATTTTCTGATATAAGTATGTCATAGTTTTGTCTTAAGATAAGGTAACCATAAAATTGTCATCCAAAGAAGTACAGTTTTAAGAATAAAAAGGGACAATAATAAAAATCATAATGATAATAATAATGAGACAATGTACATAAGCCTAGACCAAGGGTTAAATGTAACCTTAATTTTAAAAATGAGTAAAGCATTACCTAAATTACTCAAAAGTTTGCTAAATACCTAATGTTAACTAGCACAAATATAAAAATCTATCATTTAGAGTAGATACCTAATAAACAATTTATTTACCAAACTGCTGATACTCACTTGATCTTATTAATAAAGGGTGAGAAACTAAATATAAGAGCATTTTTTATATTATGAAATGATTAAAAAATATATTGAAAATCTGTTAAGGTTTTCCTGCTCCAAAATGATCACCTGACCAGTTTCCTACAAAGCTACAGTTAAACATTAGTTGCTTTTGTTTAAGGCCACATTTTCCACAGTCTGTTCAAAGCATGTCAGATTGTCAAATATTACTGGTTATGTCACAGTCTCGGGAAAATGTCCTACTTGGGGGTTAAGACCTTCTGATAGAGACATTTAATGATTGTTTTTCCATTTTTGGGAAAGTAAATGA
>NW_005871334.1:0-6749 GCF_000147115.1 Myotis lucifugus | reverse complement strand
CTCTTTCCAGAGATAAGAATAGTATCTCGCAAGAAGAAGAGAAACAAGAGTATGTCTAAAAGATGCCCCTTAAAACTCCTGTATTTAGAAATCATGTCTGTTTGATTTTATAAAAGCAGAGGATATTTTCTTTTTCTTTTTTTAAATAAGACAAAGCATTGCTGAATTTCACCACAGATGCACAATAACCCTCAGGCTATCGAGATGAGGAAAAATGGGCTTGGCCCAATTTGGCTCAGTAGATAAGAGTGTCAGCCCCATGGACTGAAGAGTCCCCTGGTTGGGGCCCATGTGGGAGGCAACTAATCAAACGTGTCTCTCTCACATTGATGTCTCTCTCTCTGTCTCTCCCCCTTCCATTCCACTTTCTCTAAAACTCCATGGAAAAAATATCCTCAGGTGCAGAATAACAAACAAACAAAAAAATGGGGAAGCTATTACTAGTTAATAGTATCCAGAGGAAGTAGCTACTGAGGACATTTGCCAGACAGGCATGGCCCTCAATAGGGGAGCACAATTTTTACCTAGCATGGAGAGAAATGGTAAATGTTTTGGTAAACTATTGCTGAATAACACAGCACCCCAAACTTAGTGGTTTAAAACAACTTTTTTACTATTGCTCGTTTTTCCATAGTTTGAGTTCAGCTGGGTTGTTCTTCTGATCCACATGGTGTCAGGAAGGACAGTAGTTATCTGGAAGTTCAACTAGGCTGTGTGGTCCAAGATAGCTCATTCACATAGTTTCCAGTTGGTACTGTCTGTTGACATGAGACTCAGCAGGGTTCATGAACCATGGTGTTCTCCATGTCGCCTTTCTCCATAGATGTGTCTTTTCCCAGCATTGATACTGGATTCTGAGGGGCAGCAGGAGGTAGAACCTACTTGTTGGATTCTCCAGAAGATCTGAGAAGTTTGTGGTACAAGTTGTTTATTAGGAATCAACACCTAAGGGGGAAAGAAAGGTAAAAAATATAAGATTGGGTAACGGAAAGGCAAAAATCAAACTGTGATGCAGCTGACTTTCTTGCAGACATCACAACAAAATGTCCAGACCTTTATACTCTTTCTTTATTTAGTCCTCAGGAAGGGCATGACCTCAGATAAACCACGTTTCTACAAATGAGGCAGATGCTGAAGGAGCCAATACCTGACATCTGTCTGCTGTGCTGTCTTCATTATACACTGCTGAATAGCAAGTTCTTCCCTGAAGTCTGATCTGAGCAGCTCATTTTATATCTATCACATTTCCAATCACCTTATAGCCTGGATATGTAAGTGCCAAAGCTGCAATCTCCCCAATTCCATGGCCATTTGACTGATCAGAGTTAGTAACAAAAGCAGGTCATATTCAAAGAAAGGGGAAATAAACTCCATATTTTATATTAGGAGTCACATGCATATACATCTAGAGGAGGAATTTGGAAAGGCACTCCAGCTTCTGCCTTCAGGCTGTAACAATTCACATACAAAGTACACTCACCACCTCCCAAGACCCCCCAAAATTTCCATCCCATTGTGGGATCAGCTCATATCCAAGGCTCTTGTCATCTATACCAGAGCCAGAGGTATATGGGGTGGATTTCTGAAGTTCCTTAGGAATACCTGTGAACTAAAAAATAAATCACACCAAAGAAACCATCATCTGTCCCACACACACCCAACATACAATAATGATGAAAGGGCATGGCAGCCACAATGGAATCTTCCAGTATAAAAGGGTAAAACAGAAGACCCATAGCAAGTCTGCAATCTAGCCAGAAGGTTACCATTATCTCTGTCTCCAGGGAAAGAATTTTTCCTGATTAGGGACAACTTATGCTCCCTGAGAATGGTTGCCATGGCTCGGCCTCCTGTTTCATCCTTATTCTTCCATAAGAAGTGGAATGTGTTTGCAGCTAAATAGTTTTCTCAGCTTGTATCCTGCTCATTGGAGATAAGAAACACAGAGGTCTTTTTCATTTAGAACTATCTCTGTCTCTTTTAGTTCAAACTGTTAAAATTTCTGTTAAAAATTCTGTCCTTCCTATGTATCTATACTATATTTTTAAGACAGACTTTTTAAGACCCACTTCTCTCTACTTTGGCCTTAGAAACAGTGCTGTGAGGACAATATCATTAAGATTCCTGAAATCCCTCTTTTCTTGCCAAAAGGGCCTAAAAGGTACTTTCTTAAGATTCTCAGAAACTCGATTGTCTAGTTGAGGTCAACAAGGCAAGCCCTTAAGAATCTTAAAAGCCCTATTGTCTAGCTGAGAGGGTCTATGTGACAAATCCTAATCTTTCTAAAGGTTGAACAAAGTCTTTCCACCCCACACTTGAGCTGATCTTCATGCTGTGGCTGTTTTTCTGGCAGCACTCTGGATTTGCTCTTTACCCCAAGGCTTTAATTTACTCTGAAAACTTTTTGTGTGCTGAAAGAGTTGAATATGAGAATAATTTATGTTTCAACCAGGAAATCCTTATTTGAAATATTTCTTCTAGATTAGAGGTTGGTCAACTATGACCCAGAAGTCAAATCCACATTGTCACCTGCTCTTGTCATTTTTTTTTTTAATTGGAGCACAGCCACATTTATTCACTTACTAGGTGTACTAGTTAATAATGAGGATTTTTTTCAATAGATGGAGTTACACATATGTTGATATATATGCAGTTTGATATGTGTGCTATTTTGTTGTATTGACAGCAAGCTTCAAAACTTCATGTGTCAAATTTGCTGAAGGTGTTAACATCATAGATATTTTTACGCTTAAAAATGTCGAATTTCGTGCCAAGAAAAGAGCATTTGCGGGAAGTTTTAATTCATTACTTTATTTTGAAGAAAAAGTTATTGTATACTTCGGGAAGCTTATGGTGAACATGCTCCATCTCAAGATACTTATGAACGCTGGTTTAAATGCTTTAAAAGTGATGATTTCGATGTGAAAGACAAAGAACGTCCAGGTCAACCGAAATAGTTTGAAGACTAACAATTACAAGCATTATTGGATGAAGATGCGTGTCAAACTCAAAAACAACTTGCAGAAAGATTAAATGGTGCTCAGCAAACAATTTCCATTCATTTACAAGCAATGGGAAAGATTTTAAAGGAAGGAAAATGGGTGCCACATCAACTGAACGAAAGACAAATGGAAAACCGAAAAGTCATCAGTAAAATGTTGTTTCGATGGCATGAAAGAAAAGTCTTTTTTGCATTGAATTGTGACTGGCGATAAAAAAATGGATTTATTTTGAGAATCCCAAATGCACAAAATCATGGGTTGATCCAGGTCAACCATCAATATCAACTGCAAGGTGTTATAGTTACAATTGTATTAGCCATAGGACCCCCCAAATTTGAATATTGTAAACTGTGTGAAGTGACATAAACAAACTCTGTACTTTCCCAAGTGAACGCCCAAACTTGTACCCTTACAACAGTGGTTCTTAATCTTGGCTGCACATTAGAATCACCTGGGAATCTTTTTAAAATCCTGATTTCTGGGCCTCATCCTTCGGAAATTCTGTTTGTTACTAATGTTGTGGCCCCACCCCATAACAAAGAAACAGAATTTCTGGAGGATGAGGCCCAGAAATCAGGATTTTAAAAAGATTCCCAGGTAATTCTAATGTGCAGCCAAAGGTTGAGAACCACTGCACTAGAGACTGGCAATAAACCCCTGAGTGATTGCATACTAACTATTTGTCTGTGGGTTATGTTTATGACTTGGCTCGATTGCCTCACGCCTTAAGTTCCCAGAGGGACGCCATTATTGCTGACTCTGGGACACCTGTGCTTGTCCCGAGGCCGAGGCAATAAGTAATTATAGAACATTGGGGTCAACTGGGACACAAGGCCAAATCACTTGAGAAAGAAGACAATGCTTTACATTTGGTGGGATCGGGAAGGTGTGGTGTATTATGAGCTTCTAAAACCAGGTGAAACCGTTAATACTGTTCGCTACCAACAACAGATAATCAGTTTGAACCACGCTTTGATCGTGAAATGACCAGTATGGGCCAGAAGACACGGTAAAGTAATTTTGCTTCAGGATAATGCACCACCACACAACCAGTTAAAGACATGTTAAAAGATCTTGCCTGGGAAGGGTTAACCCACCCGCCGTATTCACCAGACCTTGCTCCTTCAGATTACCACTTGTTCTGATGGATGGCACATGCACTTTCTGAGCAGCACTTCAAAACGTATGAAGAAGTGGAAAATTGGGTCTCTGAATGGTTTTCCTCAAAACAAGAAAAGTTCTATTGGGACGGTATCCACGAATTACCTGAAAGATGGGGGAAATATGTAGCTAGCGATGGACATTACTTTGAATAAAGCACTTTTGATGTTTCTCTTGAAATTATCATGTTTTCTTTGAGTACAAAATCCATCATTATTAACCAGTACACCTAGTTTTGTATATATTTTCTATGCCTGCTTTTGCACTACAACTGCAGAGTTGCTATAGACACTATAGAGCCTGTAATTAGTAAAATATTTATTATCTGGCTTAATATAGAAAATGTTTGCTGACCTGTACTCTAGATACTGCTTGCAAATTGAATAGTTCCTTCTTTAGTTCATTTCACCCTACTATGATCATGTACACTGAAATAAACCAGTTGACACATAAACATTCTGCCTAGAAACTTCCTTAGCCAAATACACAAGTTCATATATTATCTTTTATATTGCCACAAGTTACTGCATTTTCCAAACATTCTCCCTGTACATAATTGGACAAAAACTCACCTCTTCTCCAGGCTCAACAATTTTCTCACTATCTTACCAGCCTCCATAGACTGTCTCTTTGAGGCCCTTGTGGCCTGCACCCACTGCCTGGTTCCAAAGCCAAGGCTACATGTTTTAGGGTTTTGTACAGTAGCACCTCACTTTTGGGTAACACATTTCTGTTTTGGTTATCTATTGCTGCAAAACAAGCCATTACAAAATTTAAAGTTTTAAAATGACAATTATTTTATTACCTTTAGTGATTTTATATGCTAATTTGGGTTAGAGGCCTTCTTCTGCTCTTCATGCCAGCTTCGGCTATAATCATCTGGTGGCTCAATTGAATTTACAGAGAGGAAGGGAGAGGGATAGAGAATTAGAAACATCAATGAGAGAGAAACATCGATCAGCTGCCTCCTGCACACCCCCTACTGGGGATGTGCCCACAACCAAGGTACATGCCCTTGACTGGAATCGAACCCGGGACCCCTCAGTCCACAGGCCGATGCTCTATCCACTGAGCCAAACCAGTCAGGCTGAATTTAAATGGCTAAGATAGCTGCATTAGCTTTTTATTGCTGTGTAAAATATTATTTCAAAACTTAGTAGATTAAAACAATAAAAATTTATTACCTCACAGCTTTTTTAGATTAAGAATCTGGGAGCATGCCGAAACCGGTTTGGCTCAGTGGATAGAGCGTCGGCCTGCAGACTGAAAGGTCCCAGGTTCGATTCCGGTCAAGGGCATGTGCCTGGGTTGCGGGCACATCCCCACTGGGGGGTGTGCAGGAGGCAGCTGATCGATGTTTCTAACTCTCTATCTCTCTCCCTTCCTCTCTGTGAAAAATCAATAAAATATATTAAAAAAAAAAAAAAGAATCTGGGAGCAGCTTAACTGATTGGTTTTGGCTCAGGGTGTCTCCTGAGGTTGCACTCAAGCTGTCTACTAAACTGAAGTCAACTGAAGTCTAGTAAATCTGCTTGGTGTGTTTTTAGGCAGGCCTCAGTTCCTCACCACAGAGGTCTCTCCTTAGGCCGCCTGATTGTCCTCATGAAACGGCAGCTGGCCTCCTGAATGAGTGACCTGAGAAAGGGCCATCAAGATGAAAACTACAGTGCAATTTATAATCTTTGAAGGGACTTATCATCACGTCTGTGGTATTCAGTTGGTCATACAAACCAGCACTAGTACTGTGTGGGAGGGGACTTCACAAAGATAGGAGTAACAGAAAACTACCTTTATTGGGTGTCAAATTGGAGACTTGCTGGCTACCATGAACCCCACTCACGTGGCTGCTGATTAGTACTTGGTGTAGTGAGTGCCTCTGCTTTCATATTTGTGATTCTTCCTTCTACCTGGGCTTCTCACTGCATAGAGGCTGATTTCCAAGAGGCAGCAAGTAGATGCTTCCAGTTCTCTTTGGCCTGGGCTTGGAAATCCCAGAATGGCCTTCTGCTACATTCTATTTGGCGAAGCTAATCAAAGGCCATCCCACAATCAAGAGAAGCAGAAGTAAGCTCCACCCCTTGATGTGAAGCGTGGAATGTATTAACGAGGAAGGGAGGAATCGTTGGGGGATACCTTCGAAGACTAGCTAACATAGGAAATGAATACCCAATTTTATTTCCCTTCTGTCTTCTACCCTATTGCAGGAGCTTCCCATTGGACTATTTTATCCAGACGTCAGAGGGCAAGGATGTCCATCGAACCAGTCCCTAGAGGTCAGCCTCCTGGGCCACAGAGAGGATTTTGAAGGAGGATTTTGAAAATAAAACTAGAAGGGCAAAGAGAAAATCACCATCACAGTTCTGAAATTTCCCAGAGAAATTTTATTTTTCAATAATTAAATAAAAACTTTTAAATATCTATAAAAGGAGCTTAGTGAACAGGATGGTTTTTGTAATCACTTCCTTCCCTTATGGCCTGGCCAAGTAAAGTTATAGAATTCCTTCGCTTTGATAATGTAACTATGTGTGCTACAAAATTTGGGAATCACATTAGTCTAGCAGACTATTGATATTACCATTTCTAGCT
>NW_005871333.1:1567561-1586360 GCF_000147115.1 Myotis lucifugus | reverse complement strand
AAGAAGTTATCTGGAGTTTGATGAGGAGCAAGAGTGTACTTCCATTTCCTGTCCATTGGGAGGTCGGGCACTGGTTTCTATGCTGGAGCTCATAACAGGAATGATGGCTGTCGCCTGCCCGCAGATTTCAGTGACCCTTTTGAAATTCCCAGAAGAAGGCTTCTGGGTAGAAAGAGCCATATGATGGGAAGGCGCCGAGGTGTGGACAAGCACAGAGCCCTGGGAAAGGCCGAGCACAGGGCTTGTAACTGGAGGGGTGGGGGAGGGGAGGCGGTGGATGAGGCTTCCCAGATGGACAGCAGAGGGGCTGTGGATCTGCAAATGCCAGGCCACTCCATGCAATAGCAAGCCAGGAGCGGTCTTTGAAGAGATGAGTGCTAAGGCGTATTTCATGATCATCACTTGGCGTAGTGAGGCAGATGAATTAGCTGGGCAGAGATTGGAGACTATTTTGGTAACATTCTTTTTAAGCCAGGATAATAATCTGTATGGTAGCCAACACTTACATGAAATAATTCATGGAACCTAACGACTCTATGAGCTAAATACTATTAATCCCACTTTAGTGGTAAGGGCCCAGCAAGGTTAAGCAGCATTTTAAGGTGACACAGTTAGCAAATGATGATGGCAAGATTGGAAATGGGCGGTCTGGTTCATGGGCCATGCTCATAACCAGCGAGGTAAGTCCCAGCCCAACTCTAGACCAGGGCTCAGCAAACGTTCCCCGTAAAAAGCCAGACAGTCAGTATTTTAGGTTTTGCAGACCATACGGTCTCTTTCACAATCACTCAGCTCTGCTGCTGCAGTGTAAAAGCAGCCAGAGACAATATGTAAACACAGTAACTTCATTTATGAAGAGTAAAATTCGAATTTCATAAAATTTTCATGTGTCACGAAATATTCTTTTTAAAATTGTTCCCCGCTACAGAAAAGGGAAAAGCCTTTGTGAGTATCACCAAGCTGGTTTTGAAGTTTAATAGCCAACAGTGGGAGGAGGAGAACAGTCGGAGGACTGACACTACGAAACTGCAAGACGTAGTCTCCGGCCGCAGGAATCGAGACAGTGTGATATTGGCAAAGGAATAGACAACTAGACCCATGGAACAGACTGGAGAGCCCTGAAAACCCACATGAATAGAGTGAACTGATCCTTGACAAAAGAACAAAAGCAATGCAATGGAGAAAAGATGTCTGTTCAGCAAATGGTCCCGGAATAACTAGACATCCACGTGGAAAAAGACATGAATCTAAAAATGTCAAAACCATTCTCGGCTCACAGGTCCTACAAAAACAGGTGGAAGGCTGACTCGGGTGCATGGGTCATTGTTTGCCAACCGGTGCCTGGTCTAGGCTGCGACAGAAAGCGGTCATCAAGGTGAATGGGAGGGTGGCATCTCATTGGCAGTAGCCCTTAGCCCCAGGGACCCCAGGGCACCCTGGGACTGGCCTCTATTACCAGGCTGCCGCCGCCACCACACTTCTTCCCTGGGCTTTGCCAGGACCTTCACAGACAGAGGAACACAGATGCCAGCAGCCAACTGTCCCCTGGTCTGAGACACGTCGCACTCAGCACCTCTCATCCTCCAGGCTCCGGACTGAGCAATAAAACACTGCTCCTCAAAGAAAGCCACTGGTCCCCTGAGGTATGTAGTTGTTTTCTTATAAAAAAAGTTTTTTATGATAGCGAGCTTACTCAGAACTCTATACAAATTTTAAATGAAATAATACAAGCAGAAAAAAAAAAGAAATAATATAAGCAGAAGATCTAGCCCACTGCCTACGCAAAGTATATATTGAAACAGGTGAATTTTGGTAAACGGTGATATTGCTTCACCATCAAAACAATCCAGGGAGGCAGATGTGATTATTAGTATACTCTTATAACAGCAAAAGGGAAAAAATATTTTAGAGAGTCGGGGCTGGGTTGAGAGATCCTATCTGCTGACTCCAGTTCTAAAAGGTTTTAAAGGGGCTCAAAGAGGCTATTTTTGAAGACAGTTGATGGATCCTTACATTTTTTTCCTGCAACTATCCTGAACTATGCTGGGCCTTATTTCTTTCCTCTGCAGACAGTCTATTTTGCATTTCCACATTGAAGAGCAGGGAGGGAGGGAGGAAGGGAAGGAGGGGAGGGGGTAGAGAGAGATAGAGAGAGAGAAGCTGTTGAGAGTCATAAATGCAGCAAGAATTTGAGGGGTCCAGAGCCAAAGAGAAGTAAAGAGAGTAAGCCCAACAGTTGATGCTGTTTTTACCCTTGAAGCATTTGCCAAATCACAGGCCACAGATATCAGCAGGTAGGAGGCTGATGAGCTGCGAAGCGTCAGGCAGTTCCACGGAGGTGGGGAAATACTGGAGTTCCATGCCCGTCAGGAGGAGGGGCTTCGGGAAATGTCCCGGGCTTTCAGCTGGGACTCCAAGAGCTAGACCCTGGGAGTAGGGATGCACTTGAAACAGACCAGCCTCCAAAAACACTAAAGCCGGGCTTTCTTGTTTGTTTTAGTTGTTGTTGTTGTTTTAGTTTTCAATTATAGTTTACATTCAATATTATTCTGTATTAGCCTCAGGTGTACAGCATAGTGGTTAGAAAATGATGTACTTTACGGAGTGGTCCCCCCAATATTTCAAGTACCCACCTGGCCCCATACATAGTTATTATGACATTATTGACTATATTTCCTCTTCTGTCATTTACACCTCAATGTGATTATTCTGTGACTACCAATATGTACTTCTTAATCCCTTCACCTTTTGACTCAGCCCCCAACCCCCCACCCCTCTGGCAACCATCAGTCTGTTTGTTCTCTGTATCTCTGACTCTGTTTCTATTTTGTTTGTTTGTTTGTTTTGTTCTTTAGATTCCACATATCAGTGAAATGATATGGTATTTGTCTTTGTCTGACTTATTTCAGTTAGCATAACACCCTCTGGGTCCATCCATGCTTTCGCAACACGTAAGATTCCATTGCGTATATTTGTCACAGCCTGGTTCCAGATTAGATTAAGGTGATCTGTCTTTATCTAAACACCTGCCAAAAGCAAAGCTAAAGCCTTGATGGAAAAAGATAGCAACACCCAGAACATGAAATTATCTTTCTGCTTTTTCATATACAATGCCTGTCGTTTAATAATAAAAACAATTCCCAGGAGACAACACACAATAAACAGAAACCAAGAGAGAAAAACAAAACAAACAACAGAAAGTGAAAAGTGGGGGACTGATGTGGGAATAAATGGGTAAAGTCTGCAGCTTTGTGAGCCTGAAGTTTTGTTCCCCGTTTGGGATAGAGGTGAACGGATCAGATATTTAACAGGGAAACCCCGGCAATGAGCACTGAAATATGCTCTCACATATGCCAGGCTGACTGGAAATCTATGTATGTGGTGGAGAAACCTGCAAGAGCCCCACGTACAAGTAAAGGAATGAGAAATGAGAATTGGCTGCAACTTTGTGTTTATTTTCCAATCTACTCACAGACCAATAAACAGAACCCTACAAACGCTAGGTGTCTGGGCATGACCTCTATCCAACCATTGGCTGATCACGAAGCCATGCAGACCCAGGCATGAGCCCCTAGGATTCCAGGTTAAAAAAATAAATACGAGAAATAATAAACTGAGCAAAGAAGGCATCAGTGGCAGGATAGGTGAGGGAGACTGATTCTACAATTTAAGTCCAGGCAAGTTCCAACGACTCCTAGAAAAATAAAGCTGAATCCAGACTTGCTAAATTTTATTAGATACGTCCAGTTATAAACGAAAAGTTTCTAGAAATGCCTCAAACCTGAAAAGTTAGGCTTGTGCTCAGGAAAAAGAGCAATGAATGGAAACTGGCTCTAAGTGGACTCAGTGTTAGATTTTGCAGGCAAAGTCTTCAAGGCAGCTATGGGTTGAAAAGAATTTTAAAAATTATGTTCCAAGAACTACAGAAAAACATGTAGACTAAAGACTCAATAAATAGAAGAGATATATATATCTTCTTTTACATATATTTACATAGATATAATATATACTTATAATCAATTCCAGAGCTCAGAAGTACAATAACTGAAGGATTTACTAGATGGGCTCAGCAACAGACTTAAGATGGCAGAAGAATATGTAAATGTAAAGAGAGACCAATAGAAAGCAAATTTCTGAAAAAGATAGAGGGGAAAATAAACAGAGATCTGTGCATACTGTCAAGCATACAAACATACAGGTAATGACTCCTAGAAGAATCAGAGAGAGAGAAAGAGGCAGAAAAAGATTTGAAGAGATAATGACTTGAAAACTTCTCACATTTGATGAAAAATATTGAGCCATACATAGAAGAAGCTGTATAAAGACAAAACCGTAGGTAGGAAAATCACAAAGAGAATTTTACCAAGACACATCAACTCTAATAAATGTTATGTCTAGGCATAGTTCTAAAGCCAAGGGGGAAAAAATCTTGAAAATAGCAGAAGAAAAGCAACTTTTTGAATATATGAGACCAACATGATGATTAATGGCTGACTCATCATCAGAAACAATGGAGGCCAGATGACAGTGGAATGACACATTCAAAACGCTAAGAGGAAAATGGTTCTAGAGGGAAGCATGGAATAAAGTACAGAACGAATAAATGTAAAGGGAAATCCAAAATAATATTGACTGTAAAAAAAAAAACCCACAGAAGCCAGAAAACTATGGCCCATAGGGTCAACTCTGTCCACAGCCTATTCTTGTATGGTTCTCTAGATAAAAATTGCTTTTACATATTTAAAAGGTTTGGGGGAGGGGAGGAGAAAATGGAAAGAAGAAGAATATGTGATAGAGACCATATATGATCCACAAAACCTAAAATATTTACCATTAGGCCCTTTACAGAAAAAGCTTGCCAACACCAATATAAATAATAAAAATAATATAATGTGGAGTTTAAAATATATGAAACATTGCTGTGTGAGCAGATTTGGCTGGAGTAAATGGAGTTACACTGATATTAGACTTTAATAACTCAAGGATGTATGTTGTAATCTTAAATGCCAAAATAACAAAAAAATATGTATAATCGGTGAGCTAATAATGTTGAGTAGGGTAGTGGAACTGAAGCAAAAAAAAAAAGAATAAAGGAGAAAAGATCATAAAACAGGTAGGATACACTGAAAGTGTTAAATAGTCAGATCACTTGGGAAAATCAGAAAAGAGATGCTAAGGGGAGGTGTCTGACACATGGTAAAGATGCAGTAATTGCTAGTGATGATTATTATAATTCAGTGTCAGAGAGATGGTTAGCATAGACCAGTGATGGCGAACCTTTTGAGCTCGGCATGTCAGCATTTTGAAAAACCCTAACTTAACTCTGGTGCCGTGTCACATACAGAAATTTTTTGATATTTGCAACCATAGTAAAACAAAGACTTATATTTTTGATATTTATTTTATATATTTAAATGCCATTTACCAAAGAAAAATCAACCAAAAAAATGAGTTCGCGTGTCACCTCTGACACGCGTGTCATAGGTTCGCCATCACTGGCATAGACCATTTTTCAGACCCTTCCCAGCTCATATTCTGGGTTTTCCTCATAGAACTATATAGTTCACGTTTTCAACTTGAAGATCTCGATCATCCACGATTAACTGACTGCCCTGGGGTGTCACAAAGAGGCTCCCCCTGGAATCAATGTTAATGTCCAGACCTGAAGACCCACATGGAAACTTCGGACCCCTTGGTCCTGTCCCCACTGAACCCTGGAATGGCATGGGCCCTCTCTCTGGTTCTCTGCTTTCCACCAGGTAAATGGGAAGAAAGTTTCTTGCCTATTCCTGCAGCGCCCTCAGGCACTGTGGGAAAAATTGTCAAAGCACCTGTGACCTGACTGAACTCAATCCAGGAATCCCAAGGGAATTTTCCCCTTTGGAAGGTTGTTTTAGCCCAAGCTCATGGATCTATGAAAAGCTTAGAGCTCTCCAAAAAAATCCCACCTCCATAAGGTCAGTAAGGGAAAAAAACATGTACTTCTCCACCCTGATGGGCATGAGAGAGAAAGACATCTGTGCACACTCTAAGAGACAGGCTTGGCTAAGATCAATCACCCTCAGTGGATACAGCCACCACGAGGGCCTGGAGCTGACAAAGGGCCCTTAGAGCTTCGGTCCTTGGCTCCCAGAAGTCACACTCAATTCTCCCTCAGGGAAGTACCTTCTGGAGCAGTGATTCTCAACACATCGCCTGCTGCATAGCCCCACAACACAGAGATGCAGATTGGACTGGCCCTGCCATTTTGTGACCTTGATCAAGGGTTCCCCTCACTGAACTTGGACTTCCTCATCTACAAAGTGGGGGTGAGATTGGCTTCCCTTCCTTCCTCATGGGGCTGTCATGAGGATCAAAGAAGAAGAAAGTGCTGTGAACGAGAGGGCTGTACACATGCGAGGGGTGAATGGTCTCTCTGGACAAAAGGAAGCTGCTTGCCCCGGGCAGTGGGGAGGATGGTCAAGGCCAACACATGTGGCCTTGAGTCCACTCTTCAGTGTACATTATATTCTTGGGCTCTTTGAAAGTGTATACTGTCCTCACAGCAACCCCAAAGGGTAGGTAGATAGGATCCTGTGGGCATGTTTTACAGGCTCAGAGAGGCGAGGTGACTTCCACCAGCTCACACAGACTGAAGGCAGGGCAGGCCTTGCACCCCCCACTGCACCCACTGAGCAGCGAGCTGTCCTGGTAAGCTGGGAAGGGGAGGGTCCAAGTCAGCCAGTGTCTGTCCCCTGTACTCCTTTGGACTGTGCTGCTGGGCTTTCACTGTCATTCCCACTCGCATCCAGGGCCTTTGGGCTGCTGCTGGCCACCTGTGAGCAGGCACATGACTGTCTGTGAGTGCCAAGTCAGAAGCCATGAGTCACGCCTGGCTGCTGCTCCAACACGAGAATTCCCAGTGCTCCGAGGAACACGGGATGTTAGCTTGGGGAGTCACATGCCATAGTCAGTGGAAGGTGACACGGAGGGCCAGAGAACCTTTCTGGGGTAGCTAGTCTGACCTCTGCATGTTTGTCTGAGAATTCTGGAATGGCTGAGGTGGGCGGATCTTTGAGGTCATCTCATTTAATACCTCTAGACACTAAAACCCAGAGAGGTTCGTAAACTCGCCAGAGACCATTCAGCAAGTTAATAAAAGGGTCATGTGTGGAGCTCAAGTCTCCTTAACCGACTCTGGTATGCTTTCCCCGACACCAGGGCCTTTTTACAAGGTTATAAAAAGGCTTATTAGTATGGATGTTGTTCTATAACCCCAGTTCCCAGCATATGGGAATTTATTCTGTGGCCAATAGGACTTACACCGTCACAGCCCCTGGGTAGACACAACCTCTAGTCTGATGAGATTACAAGAAGCATTAGAGATGATGTGGACAGTGCCAAGCCACCATTCTCTAAATACTCCACGTCTTGTGCTGACGACCACAGGGAGACACCACCACCCATTACAGATCCCATTCCAACCAGAGATCAGTGCACCCTCATGTCTTCATCCACTGATGTCACCCAAGATCCCACAACCACACCCTGTGCCCCTAGACCGGCAAGGAGGCTCTAGGGAGCACCCTAACAGGAGAGAACATACCCCAAGTTGACGTGAGTTTTGCTGTTGACTGACTTTATGACCTCAGACAGGAATGCTTTGCTTTTAGACTGTATTTTTCCCCAACTTCCTCCTGGGGACAATTGAGGCAGACCCAGAACCAGGAAGGAACACCCTGAAGAAGAGGGTCCCGGGTGAGAGTGAACAGGCGGTGCCTGGGCAGCACCTGGAGCCCCAACTCCTCCTACAGTAACATCCTCCCTGACCCCTCCCAGCGGCAGCCACCAAGGGCCAAACGTTAAAGGGGAAGGACCTTGGACCCTCAAAGTTGGGCGTGGGGGGAGTAGGCAGGGATGATGATTGGTGAGCTCCAACCAGAAGGGACTCTCAGGGAACTGTGTGCCCCCTCAGGAAGCGCTCCTCCCGGAGACGACTGGGAATTTCTGGTGGGAAGAAAGGAGCAGTTTCTCACTGTCATGCTTGGGCCTTCCCAGAGCCCCGCACACTCGCTGCCAGGCCTCTCCAGAGCTGGGCACACTGATTCACCAGTGTGCTGTGTCTTCCGACTCATGACCTTTTACGTCTGAACCTAACAGACACATCTTGCCCCAAACACCACTTGCATTAGGCTACTTCCTGCTGAAGAACCTGTAATAGCCCCCCACTTCCGCTCTAGCAAATTCAAATTCTAGAGTGCTGGGTGACCATGGGCTGGTCACTTTACCTCTTTAGGGTTCCGTTTTCGTCAATGTGAAAGAAAAGATTTGGATTAAATCGTTTCAGAAGTCTCTTCAAACCGGAGGACATGATCATCTCTATTGTTCTCCTTGTCTTGGGATTTCAAAATTCCCCTTTATGTAACTCATTGCCTCCCCAGATCAACCCTGCAGTCCAGACCAGGCCTGCTCCCTGCTCCTCACACCCTTGTGTTGGGCCCCCACTTTGCCTTTGGCGGTGCTGCTCCCCACACTTGTTTGTCCTCCTTGTTCCTCTGTGTTTATTTAATCCCACTCAGCCTTCAGCGCTCAATCGAGTTTCACCTCCCACATGAAACTTCCCCAGCCCACATTCATCTCTCGGTTCTCTGAATCCTACTGTTTTCATTATAGCTACTTGCACCTATTTTGGTACTTAATTCTACTCCAGTGATTTTATGCAGATCAGCTCTCTCTCCCCAGAGGGTTCCTTACATTTGGTTTATGATCTACCAGCCAGGCTCAGCCTAACTCCTGTTCTTAGAAGGGTGCTCAGACAGTTGACTGACAGTAGCAAAAATGCAGCTGGATGAAAATGATTGACAATAAAGTCCTAAAAATGTACAAGGTACAGACGACATCCCAGGCAGGCAGGACTCCTGAGCCTCCAGAGGAAATCCCATACCTGGGTGGGGATGCCACCAACTAGGTATATGACCCAAGCAAGTCCTCATCTGTCTCTTATCAAAAACTGGGAGGACTTGGGCCGCCGGAAGTTCTCCAAGATTGCTTCCAACTCTTATGTGGCACGACCGCGTTTCCAGAAGGCTGGGCTAGCAACCTCCAGGAAGGAGGAAGGACGCTGGGCCCTTGTAAAACGAACATTGACCAGCTTCCTTGTTCTAATAACAGAAGAGACACTTCTTTGCTCCCACCTCTGGCCTTGCGGCGATGTGCCTGGCACAGGGGCATTGCCAAGGCATGACAACCTCCTGGCGAGCTTCTGACCATTTCCAGGAAAACGAAATTCAGGTGCAAGTTGTCTTTTCTTAGAAACGGTGATTTTTTGCTAACTTGCTTTTGCCAGTTGCAGCTTTGAGGTAATGATGTTTCAGTTTTATAAACCCAAACTTTCAGAGCTTTACCTATATGTTGCTTGTCGATGTTAAAGCTTCAATAAAGCCCGGTTGTGATTCTTTCTTCCCTGAGGCTGGACTGTAATGCAGGGTGGTGGTCAAGGGTCCCAGCTCTGGACTCTGACTCAGGACTGAATTCTGACTCCTGTACTTATTAGCTGGATGACCTTGGGCAAGTTAATTGTACATCCCTCGTAAAGGGGAGCTGTTATATAGGCACTGTGCTTAATGTGGAGCTTGGCTGTTCAAAAGATCACACCATGAGCTTAGTTTGAAGTGATCCTCAAATGGTAATGTCCCCAGTGCCTGACAGAATGACACATATATAGTCCCTGAACACAGGCATTTTTATCCTAGGCCTCAAAGAATCTCACAAATAATTTTTTTAAGGAGTTTGAACAGCTCACAACAAAACAAAACAAAATCAAGCACAGAAAGAAACAGGAACATTGACTAAAACAAAAATTAGCAGAAAAGATAAATAGAGCAGAATTAGATCAAAGACTTTGGATACTGAAATTATTAGACACATATTCTAAAACTATGTTTAGAAAAAGATACACTTGAGGGTATTTGTAGGAACACAGAATCATTTTAAAAAATAATATCGTGAACTTAGTAACTAAATGTAAATTAAATTTGGAAAGTAAAGTCAATTTTCAAAATCTTCAATGATTTTGAGAGCTTCAGATTTAATAGCAAATTGGACACAACTGAAAGAATAAACAAACAGGGACACATGTCACAATAAATTACTCAGAATGCAGCATAGAAAGGCAAAAAGGTGCTGAAGTTGGAAGAGAAGCTAGAAGACATGTCGTATAAAGTTAGGAAACCAACCAACATTTCAGGATACATTGCTAAGTGAAAAAAAATCAAGATGCAGAAAATGTATATAGTAGGTTATCTTTGTGCAAAAATGAAAAAAATAGTAATATATTTGTAAAAAGAAACATTGATTAGAAAATACTGAAATTGGTTACCTACAGGGGTGGGTGGGAATAGAATGGAAAGGCTAGGGAAGGGGAGGGGACTTCTCTGAGGTTATCTGTTCACATAGTTTTGATTTTTGAACCATGTTAATATGTTATATATTTTTAAAAATAAAGTAAAAATCAACAAGAGCAGGAGAAACCTTATAACTGAATACAAACAGAGACAAACTTGACTATATGTCAAACAGCACATAACCACACAAAGAAAACAAAAAATTAATGCATGTGATTTTGAACAAAGTGTTTTGATTAGACACCGTGAGTGGGATATATGTAGTCTAAGACAAAGAACTTCATTTGGTGGTTGTGGTGTTACTGCTGTAATAATTCTAAATTATGATGTATATATCTTAGGATTTGGCAAGTGAATAAATTTATTGATATTTATAACACTGGCTACACCAACAAATATGGAATGGGGGAAGGAGACAAAAGACTAGTTCTAACTAAAATTAGAGATGACTGTATGAACTATTTTTTCTTAGCTCTGTCCACTGAGAGGGCTGAGATATAATGACATTCCAGCAGCAGTGAACACCCCTAGCACCCAGATCTTGGTTTCTAAACAAAATCCCCTACCAATTGTAACCTTGAAGAAATGGCTAATTGCATGGTTGAGACAGAAAAAATACAAGATTAGCTTGAAATAGCTGTTCCATTAAGTTAAAAAAAAGTGCTTAAAAAATTGATGGGGCCCTAGCTGGTTTGGCTCAGCGGTTGGAGCACTGGCCCATGGACTGAAGGGTCTCGAATTTGTTTCCAGTCAAGGGCAGGGTGCAGGCTCCATCCCCAACCCAATCAATGTGTCTCTCTTTCATCGATGTTTCTCTCTCTTTGTCTCTCCCCCTCCCTTCCACTCTGTCTAAAAATCAGTGGAAAAAATATCCTCGGATGAGGATTAACAAAAGAAAAAAAAAACTGCTGGGGACACAGGAATCAACTTATAGGAGCTCTCATCAGCCAAATCTGTAATAACTTGAGCACCAAAATATATAATGGCAGGACTGGCTTATAACACACTGATTTAGAAAAGAATCTGTATGTCCATTTTATATTAAAATGATCAAACATACAAAGAGTGGGGAAGAGAAGAGAATCTCTTTTTTTACGGAGGAATTCCAACTAACAATATTAGAAGAGGTAATAGACATTTTAAAGTCACCAATTTACACTCACGGTAATAATCAATTCAGGCAAGAATCATCAGTGGATGCTAAATACCATTGGGTATAAGAACAGTCACAGGGTACCACAGCATCTCCCTGCAGATAACGTGAGTCACACGGGGGAAGGCACCATACAAGGGAGAAACCTGGCAGACACCATCATAAACAAATGATGAAATTTAACATCACCAATTAGGGTATTTACCAACGTCAGGTGTATCCCCTAATGTGACACAGCTAGGAGGCAACATTACCTGTGTTGCATTTCTGCCCTAGAGTTTAATCTGATTCTAGCGATAAAGAAATTATTTGGCAAATCCAAATTGAAGTGCACACGACAAAAGCCAGCCTACAAAAAGCCTAACGAAATGTTCTAGATTGAAAGAGATTAAAGAGGCAGGACAAGTAAATGCAATGTGTGATCTTTGGTGAATCTAATAATCAGTGACTGATAAGTCAACTAATTTATTTCACCACAGTAGCAGATTAGAGAAATAAATCATACAATCATCTTAATAAGTGCAGAAAAATATTCAATAAAATTCAACATCCTCTTACGATTTTTTAAAAACTGTTAGAAAATTAGGAATAAAATAGGGTTTTATTTTTATTTTATTTATTTTTATTTTATTTTTTTCTGGGGTTTCATAAAGAGTTATCTATAGAACAGTCAGAAGTGAACACCGTACTTTCTGACAAAACATTAAACACTTTTTTTAAAAAAAAAAACACCTTTGGAATAAGATAAGAATACCTCCAACCACCACTTTTGTGAAAAATTGTCATGGAGGTACCCACCAGAACAGTAAGGCAAAAGCTAGAAAAGGTACAGAGATTAAAAAGAGAGCAACAAAACCTGTCATTATTGGCAGGATGTGTCTATAGAAAATCCAAAAGAATATACAGATAACATTAAAAATTTGTTTAATTGGGTTCAAAATCAATATATAAAATCAATTTTATTTCTAGACACCAATAGCAAACATTTTCAAAATAAAAATTTAAAAATCTGTTTACCATACAACAAAAGTCATATGCCTGAGACACATATGTGAGGCCTGAACAGAGAAAACGATAAAACTTTGAGAGGATTAAAGATGTAAGTACATGCTCATGGTTTGGAAAACTCAATATTGTGAAGATCTCTATTTCCCCCAACTTGGTTCATAGATTTCAAAGCAATTTCTGTCAAAATCCAAACAGGTTTTTCCTTTGTTTGGTGGAAATTGACACATTGATAGTAAAATTTATATGAAAGTTTAGGGCCAAGTCACTCCTTAAAAAGAAGGAAAAATAGCCCTCGCCAGTTTTGCTCAGTGGATAGAGTGTCAGACCGTGAACTGAAGGGTCCGAGGTTCGATTCTGGTCAAGGGCACGTACCTTGGTTGCAGGTTCTCTGGCCTTGGTAGGGGTGCATTCAGGAGGCAACCAATCAATGTCTGTCTGTCTCTCTCTCTCTCGCTCTCTCTCCCTCTCCCTCTCCCTTTTACTCTCTCCAAAAATCAATGGAAAAAATATCCTTGAATGAGGATTAACAACAACAACAACAACAAAACAAATAAAAAAGGAAAAATAGACTTGTTTTTTCCGAATAATAAAACTTACTATAAAGCTATAGAATTAAGACAACGTGCTGTTGGCACAGGGATAGACCAATGACCTAATAAAGCAAAACAGAGTTTGAAACAGATGCAGGCACATAGGAATCCTTTATATATGAGCAGAGGCGGCTTGTTAGAGCTGTGCGGAAACAACTGCTCAGTAAATGGTGCCGAGACAAGTAGGCCTCTGCATGCAAAATATGATATATAATTGGGGTTGTCTCTCCCACGCGTCACAAAAGTCAATTCAGATGCATTAAAGACCCAAAAGAGAAAATCAATTCATAACGTTTTCAGAAGGAAATACAGGATATCCTCATGATTGCAAGGCAGAAGAGGATTCTCCAATAAGAAGCAGAGAGCACAAACCATAAAGGAAAAGATGAAATACTTTGGAAATAGAGAGACTGAATATACAAACAAAGGCCAGACCACAGCTGACAATGGAACTCCGAGCGCCCACACATCTGCAGCAGCCTAGCCCAGAAGCCCAACCACTACCCTCAGCCTAGGCCAGTGATGGCGAACCTATGACGCGTGTCAGAGGTGACACGCGAACTCATTTTTTTGATTGATTTTTCTTTGTTAAATGGCATTTAAATATATAAAATAAATATCAAAAATATAAATCTTTGTTTTACTATGGTTGCAAATATCAAAAAATTTCTATATGTGACACGGCACCAGAGTTAAGTTAGGGTTTTTCAAAATGCTGACACGCCGAGCTCAAAAGGTTCGCCATCACTGGCCTAGACGGTTGGGACTTGGCCCATGACTGCAGTTTCCCTACTTTTGTCCCTGCTTCCTACTCAGGACCAACCTGAGGAAGCCAGATATGTTCCCCAAAGGGATCACCTCGGAGGCCTCCAGCCTCCAACCAGAGCACCCCTGCAGCCTCCCCCTTCTCACTGTCAAGCTTTCCCACGCCCCTGCCTGCCTTGGAGTCTGCCCATCACACGTGACAGTGGCGGACCCCTTGCTATAGCCACCTCTGAATAAACAGCCTCCATTTGTTCTCATTTGGGTGGTTTTCACTCCCCCCCCCCCACCCCCGCCCCGAATTAAGGAATTTGCTCGTCTACAGTTCCCTAAAGAGGGTGGAAAGATGAACTTCAGAGTATACGATATCTGCCGTACTTACAACAACAAAGAGCAAGTGCACAGCATGTACAAAAACTCCTAAAAACCAACGAAGAAAGGACAAACCCCTACAAAAATGGGAGACATGCTTGAACAGGTACTTTATGAAAGAAGAATTCAAATGGTCAACAAAAATTTTTTTAAAGAAGCACTGCAGCCGTATTAGCAATTAGGGAATGCGATCACCTGTGCAATAAGTACGGCAGGCATGGCACTCCCACCTCACACCCCACCCACCTTGCACCCCTACCTCACACTCCATCCACCTTGCACCCCTACCTCACACCCTACCCACCTTGCACCACCACTTCAATGCTCCCCACCTTGCACCCCCCACCTCAATCCTCCCCACCTTGCACACACAGCCCCAGACTCAGAGGGTGTCTGACTAGTCCAAGGTGAGCAGCAGGACCGGCACTTGCACCCAGCGAGGCCGGGCTGCTGTCCATTGCCTCCTCCTTTCCTCTGTGGCCTCCAGGGAAGTGCTTTCACTCCGGGCCCAGGCCTCTCATCTGGAGGGCTGACATGACACCTTTAAAGCCCTCCTCAGTTTAAAGGATTCTGTCTTTCTAAACAAAGGGAGGAGGGGAGAGCCAGGGGTCGGGTGACAAAGGGCACAGAGGGACTGTGGCAGAGGCACAACCTTCTCCTAACCCTTGGCGTCGGGAGAAACCCAAGCCCTGCCTGGTAGCCCACTCTTCCCATCAGGGCCAACAGCACTCAAGAATGTGGCAGTCCTTTAGAATTCATCAGCCTGAAATCTGCTTTCCTCTGTCCTTGCAGCCAAAACGAAAGCCATAAATAGGACCATCAAAATGTGCTTATCATTAGCAGCGGCATTTCCATGTTACGGTCGAGAAGAAGAAAAAAAAAAATCAAGGTTCAGAGAGGGAACACTTGTCCTAGGCCACGCAGCACAGAGAGCGAGAACCCAGGTCTTTGTGACCCTACACCAGTGGTGGCAAACTGCAGCTGGCGAGCCACAGTTTGCCGACCACTGCCCTACACCATGTCCCTTCTCACCTGCTTCTGGCCCCAGCCCTGGGCACCTCACCGCAGCACTCCAGCCTGCTTGGGCCCAAACTGTGCATTTTGTGCTAATGAAAAGGACACGTTCCTCTCCAAAGCTCCATGTCTCAGCAACGGGGGCCACCAGCAGGCCCACCCATCGCAGACTTACCTGGCCCCAGAAGCAGGAGCAGCCCCAGCAGGAAAGCGTGTGGCCGCGGCCCCATGCCGGAATCCTCCAGGTGTCGCGGGTCAGGGGTGAATTGTTTCCGCAGATGGGCTGTCACTCCTTTTATGCGCCTGTTGTCTGATAGTGCGCCTGTCATAAATTTTACTGTGTTCACCTTTGAAAGGGGGCAGTGGCGGCTGTAAATGATAAATATTAACATTTAGGCAGAAGATTTCTCAGGGCGGATGGGTCAAAGATGGGCCTGGGCTCCCAGGATGATGGGTGCCCAGAAATTGCCACTGTTGGCATTGGTCTCCACCATGCAGAGCGGTTGGTTTCTGTTGTCCCTCATCCCATAAGCATGGGGTGGCCGGGAGTGTTGGCCTGAAGTGCACACCACACATCTGTTGCCTGCATGTTCCATGGAGAGATACAAGCCAGAGGTGAGCCGTGGAACTCATCGGGCAGAATCAGCAGTTTCCTGTGGGCAAACTCAGTGGGAATGCTGGCCTGGGTCTCAACTGGACAGGCAGGGCTGAAATGTGAAGCCTGGACGACAAAATACCCTTGAGGGTGAGCTTTAAATCCCCCTCCCTCCCCCCTGCAGATATCAAGGAGCAAATGCCTTTGGTTAACATGAGCAAATATATTTAAATCACCCATGCACGTGGCTACCCTCACGGCAGCCAGGCCCAGAGCCCGACTCCTGAGATCTAGCTGGGAGTCCGGAGCTGGTTTCTATTACCCAACCTCAGATCTTGATCTGCCGACATGTTTCTCCTATGCTTGAAATCACAGCGATAGCTTGGTTATCTTGAATATAAAGTGAAGACTAAGTGGGCGGCTCTTTGTTCCTCACTCCTGATATTAAGATGTCGTTTTCTTTTCTTATCTGCTCAGAAACATGTGGCTTGTGGGTGACCACTGACTGAGCCCCAACAAAGGCTCAGCTTCAGAGCAGCACAGAGGTCTCAGGACACAGCAGGAGTGTGTGGACACCTGATACAACCAGCCCACTGGCCATCACCTGGTCCTAGAGCCTGGCAGAGAGCAGGACACAGAGAAGGAAGAAGAAAATATCCCCAACTCGAGGTCTGCAGGGGCCAGTGGGGCATGGGTGCTCCTGAACATCTGACACTTATCTTCACTAAACTGCCCGCAAGCTCCACAAGAGACCCAGAGCTACTGTCCTGCTAGTAAAAATGTCAGGAGTCCAGCCCTATGCCCCCAGCAGCTCTGAGGACATCCCTGAATCTGCTTGGGCTGAACGAGCATTCACAGGTCTCCATTCATGCTTTGGCCAGTTGGAGGTGGGGTGGGAAATAGGCAGAAATAGCTTGGCTCCACAAGCCATGCATTTGCTTCTGTCTCTTCCTACTTTTCTGTATGATCGCCAGGCCCCACTGGGCTGGCACACACACCGACCTAATCTCCTTTACATTTAGAAAAATGACTTCGAAACATTTTCGAATCAATATATATTTTTATTGATTTTTTACAGAGAGGAAGGGAGATGGATAGAGAGTTAGAAACATCAATGAGAGAGAAACACCGATCAGCTGCCTCCTGCACACTCCCCACTGGGGATGTGCCCGCAACCAAGGTACATGCCCTTGACCGGAATCGAACCTGGGACCCTTGAGTCCACAGGCCGACGCTCTATCCACTGAGCCAAACCGGTTAGGGCGAATTTTGAAATTTCCTCTTAGATATTAGAAATCTTTGAGTCTTCTCAATACATCAAGAAATCCTCAACTGGGCCCAGCCAGGGTGGCTCAACAGTTAAGCGTCGACCCATGAATCAAGAGGTCACCGGTTGGATTCTGGGTCAGGGCACATACCTGGATTGTAGGCTTGGTCCCCCGTAGGGGGTGTGCAGGAGGCAGCCAATCAATGTTTCTCTCTCATGGATGTTTCTATCGCTACCATTCCCTTTCTCTAAAATAAAAAATAAATAAAAGAAATCCTCAACTGGGAGGCAGTGGGGAAATAACATTCCTTGGGCACTCCAGGAGGCACAGCAGTGGGCTCTTTACATCTGTTAGCTTAATTAGCACCTACTTATTATGTGATCTCTTAGCAGCTGTGAAAACAAGGGGGAAAAGCACTGGTCAAAAGCCAGAGACAAGCTCCATCACTTTTTTTGTAAATTTTTGTTTTCTGATTTTTGCTACTGAAATGTCCTAAAAGGATATGTCCTAGAAAAGGGAAGATGCTCCATTTCAGTTTTTAGCCTCAACCAGCGCATGTTCCTGTTGGGAAAAGCACAGGCCCATAAATTCAAATCATTTAGGGATGGCAGTCCGTGCCTTGGCTGAGTGCTGTTGTCCAACAATCCACAAGGGGGTGCTAGACCAAGCATGTGGATTAAAGCGGAGCTGGCCTTAAGAGTATTTTCAAACTGGGGGTTATATACAACCCATTATTATCCCACGCATTTAATTTGGTGAATGATCAGCCCACTTAAAAAAAATTAAACAGAATATAAAATATCCAAGGGCATTGCATTTGGTAAGGGTAAATAATGTTTTGGGAAATTTTGTTTCAGCTACATGTGGTGATGCAATATATATTTCTTAATATTGATCATGGTAAAAAAAAAAAAAAGTAAGAAAGAAAACCACTACCTCAAAGAGTAGATTAGATCCACAAAGAAATCCCTAGACTTTGAGAGAAAGAAAACAGGGTTGTTTCCCTCTGGTTAAAAGATGCAGCTATACCAAATTCCCTTGTGTTAGGGGCTATAAACAATGCTTGCAGTTAGCTCTGGGCCTGGGGAAGAGTGTACAAATCAAACTCTGTACACACAACCACATCAAAATTACAACTAAACAACACAACAGCCATCATTCAGAACTGCCTGAAGTCAAGCTGCAATGAAAGCCCACAACGAGGGAATTAAAGAAGCCACATGGAGACTTGTAGAAGGGGTGGAGACAGGGATAGCTGGTTCCATCCCCTCATGTGGCAGATAAAAATTGGGAGGGATATCTGGGATGAGGAGGTCCCCCCTGAGGAGTGAGGGGTCCCAGGCCCCCCAGCCCAGAGTGCCAGTGTGGAGAAGAGAAATCCCCATAACTTGCGGCTGTAAAAACCAGCGGGGATTGAGGCTGAGGGAGACAGAGGCTTCTGGAGTCCCAAGCAGTTCCTCTTAAAGGGCCCATGAACAGACCAACTCGGACTCACTCGTTCTGAGTTCCAGCTCGAGGGCAGCAGTTTGAAAGGCACCAAAGACATATGGGGAGGAACTGAACTGTCCAGAGTCAGGGCAAGATCTGGGGGTGGGGGAGCAGCTTTCTCCCAGACAGAAGTGATGGCAGAAGATCAGCCGGGCTGATCCATGCAC
>NW_005871333.1:1564127-1567071 GCF_000147115.1 Myotis lucifugus | reverse complement strand
CTAGCAGCTAGCACACTGCCTGTCATAGCAGGAATTCATTCAACATTGAATGTAAATCAATAAATATATAAAAGGCAGGATAAAAGGAAGGAGACCTAAGGCTACCATGAAAAGATCAGCTCGACAGACAGAATAGCAAAGACAAAAGGAATACAAATCATATTTTATGATAGATAACTAAGGAAAGAGGAGAGGCATGTTAGCCCAATACCATGAAGTAATGGGAGAAAACACTGGAGAAGCAACACTGCGGTTCACAGCTCCTGGCTCTTCCCCAAGAAAAAAATCGCCAGAAAAACACCATTATCCGTCCATGTAGTGGTCCTCAATCCCGACTGCATATTGGGATCGCCTAGATTTCGATAGGCTTTTAAGACAAATGCCTGTGCCAGGGCTGCACCCTCAGACACTCTGAGTTAACTGGTCTGGGTGGAACTTGGGTACTGGTCCTTTGGAAAGTTCCCTGATGGATCCTTATGTGCAGCCAGGGCTGAGGGCCCCTGGTCCAGTGGAGCCAGGCCTGCCCAGTGCCCAGGGCCTGCATCTCCATCCTGGGAAGGGGTGGGGGGCTCCCAGGGAGACAGGACAGCCGGCATGGCCAGTAGGCGCTGGCACACGGGAGCAGCTCTTCCCTGGATCTTCCAGACCTGAGATTCCACGTGGCAGGGCCCACGGAGTGCTCTGGGCGGACAAGTGGTGTGAGAGTATTCTGCCCACCAGGGGATCCCGAGGAACTTCTGCTCTGTGGCTAAACTTGCCCATAACTCAATTCCCTTTGCGTCCTGTCTGTGAGAGCTGTGACCTGTTCTTCAAATCCAAAGGGAATAACCAAAATCTCCCCGTCTTTCCCAGGAATCTCACATGCTTCAGACCTTGCTGGGCAGCTGCTGGCTCCCACAGCCCCAACCATCATGTGCTAACACAGGCCGCCCTGGCTGCATCAGAGCAGACCACCTGCCCTGGAAGGCTTCTCCCGGAATAGGGGTCCAGAGAAGGAAGAGCCTTCCTACCACAGCTGGGACATCCCGCCATCCATGCCGCTGCTCTAGAATGGGCCGTGGGTCATCACTGTGGGGCAGGGGACTGCTGTGGTGTGGTGTCACCAGCTGGGCTGATCCATGCACATTTACTCATACTGTAACATTTCTGAGCACACCCTGCACATAGTGTCATTAGCTTTAGCAGTGAGGATGATGCACACACGTGTTTGCTTTGTCAGCTCCCTGGGCAGGCTGACTACTTATCTCTAAAGGCACCACCTAAGGCGAGGGCTGTGGGGGTGGGTGGGGAGAGGTGAGGGCTGGCCTTCTGTCCCAAGGCCCTGAGGCAGATGGGCCTGCTGAGCCGGGCAAGGTCAAGAGGACAGATCTGATCTGAGCTCCAGCCACCAGGACGGCCAGGGCTGAGGAGTTTTGTCACTCGGGTTCTGGTGCCCGGGTGTGCCTGTGTGCTCTGCCTCTGGGCACTGCTGGCTCAGGCGCTCGGCCGACTGTTGCTTTCTTCCTTCGACTCAGGAAGGGCCTTGTTCCTAACTGGAGGGTTAGCAGCCAAAAGAGAAAACCTAAGGAAAAGGACTTCTCAGATTCCATACTCCCTCCATTCTGACCCATGCACACTAGCTTATACTACAACATTCCTGGAGACAGGCTGTCTGATTATCCACAGAAATGTTTAGAAACTTGCCCCAGATCACACAGACAGCAGGTGGCGAAGGCGAATCTTTAACACCGGGGTTTCTGCTCCAAACGCCAGTTCTCTTAACCCAGTGGTCGGCAAACTGCAGATCGCGAGCCACATGCGGCTCTTTGGCCCCTTGAGTGTGGCTCTTCCACAAAATACCACATGCGGGCGCGCATGTACAGTGCGATTGAAACTTCGTGGCCCATGCGCAGAAGTCGGTATTTTGTGGAAGAGCCACACTCAAGGGGCCAAAGAGCTGCATGTGGCTCGCGAGCCGCTGTTTGCCGACCACTGTCTTAACCCAAGACACGATACTTCCTTTACTTCTGTTCCTTTCAGTCTGTTTCTTAATTGACCCTCAGAGGCCCCCAAGGACACACGTGACCAGGAACATGCAGGGACGTGCACCTTAATCGCAGGCTCCAGAGAGTGGCTGGGATCTGGGTCTGGTTCTGCGGGATCCCTGATGGCTCCTTCCCCTTCCCACTCACTTTCATCTTTGCTTCTGGGAGCTACCTCGAGCCAAGTTTGCCATCGTTCCTCTTTGTTGACATTGAGATCATGTTTTCTTAACTAGAGTGAGGCTCCAAGCTCATGAGTTTTATCATCTCTTATCTGGTTTCCTGTACCAACCCCTACAGGTGGGCTGCCCCAATCCCACACCCATGGGGGGGGGCGGTGATCTTGTGAAATACTCCTACTTCCTCGTCTCCACCCCCCTCAGTGTGGCTTCTGCTCCCATCACTCTACCAGGAATGCTTTCAGGGCAACATTTGGACAATAAGGTCCTCAGACCTCATCTTATTTGACATCTCAGCAGCATTTGACGGGTGACCTCTACCCTATTCTCGGAACACCCTGTCCTTGCCTCCTCGCTGCCGGTCCCCTGGATTCTCCACATGTTCCTTCTCAGCCTCCTTTGCCAGCTGCACCTCTGCTGCTAGAGCTCCTCCGGACTCTGGCCTGACCTTCCTTTCCCTCCATTTCTCAAGGTGAGCTCTCACACCCCCATGGCTTCATTTAAAATCTGTGCATCAATGGTTCCTACGTTTCAATTTTCAGCCAGCCCTCCCTTCCAGCCCTCAAACCCCGTAAACTCATTCATTAACTCAACATATCTGCTTGGATGCTTCATAGGCACTTCACACTCAAGGAATTGAGAACTGAAGGTAGGATCCCGCCCCCCGCACGCACTTGTACCCCTACAGGAATGGCAACAGTGGTATGGACAGACCCAGGAATGACTCTTGAAAACTCCCTCTCC
>NW_005871333.1:1556923-1563641 GCF_000147115.1 Myotis lucifugus | reverse complement strand
CTCACCCACCCCCTATCACAGACCCACTCACCCACCCCTTCTTCTCTGACCCCAGCCCACTGGGCTCCTTTCACTTCCTTGAACATCTCATCCTTTTTGCCACCTCAGAGCCTTAACACATGCTATCCGCTCTGTCTGGAACTCTCAGGCCACAGCAACCCCCTTCCTATCTCTTGGCCTCACTAACTCTCCAGGTAGACTTAGTTAAAATATTTCATAATTATGAAATGCTTGCTCTAGCCCAGCACAGCCCTGTCTCAGGCTCCCCTGGCCTTCTGTGCTTCTCCTCTAACACTCAGCACACTTGCAATGGCTTGTTCAGAGTCTGTCCTGTCTGACCATGAGCAAGGACCAAGTGGCTCACTGCTGTGTCCCCAGCACTTAGCACAGGGCCCGACATGAGCAGGTGCTCAGCAATTACCACCTGGATGAAAACACCCAGCCTCGCTCCAGTCACTCCCCGGGGTCTCCTGGTGAACGGAATCAAGGTTAACGTCTCCTGCCCTCACTGTAGCTCCATTACATCACTTCCTACATCTTGTCAGGTCTCAAAAAACTGTTCAGTCGGAGCTGTCTCCTTGGCTGGAAAGGGTATGGCCCGTGCTTCATTCATCTTTGTTACTCTTTACCACAGTGGCTTTGCACCAGCAGGAAACTGTGTCCCAAGAATTGCACTCTTGGGACCAAGAACAACACATCACTGCCCAAAGGAAGGGGGAGCCCTGCGTAGATAGCCGCCTACGTCCCCCAGAGTCAAGGCATCTCTTAAAATAGTTCTCCTGAGGAAACAGGGAAGCCTGAAACTTTCCCACTCTTGCGAATTATGGCTAGTGAGCCCATCGAGGACTGCCAAGTGTACTTGAAGGTCAAGCTGAGTCTCCCGTTTCTAAAAATCCTCCCTGATAGAATGCTTGCCAATCATAGACTGTCAATATTTCCTCTTTTTTTTTTCTTCTATAAAATGTACTCTTTTTTGAGATACCTCTGAATCCCGGCTGAAATGACAGCAACGATATACAGTTCCCTTGTGGCTGCAAGTTTATAGATAAACAGCCTTGGCTAATTTTGTCTCAGGTTTCGTTTGATTTTTGGACTGTAATCTTTGGTGCCATGACTCAGATCCAGCCTGACCTGCCTGTCCCTGTGGACCTTCCTTCTTGTCCAGGTGTGATGTCCACCGGGGCCCCTTGAGCCTCACTGCTCAGGAGACTTGTCCACCTGGACGTGTAATTCTCTTTGTTTTGTCCGGTGTCCTTAGTGCTTTGTCATGAGGAGGAGGGTCCTGTAAGCTGGCTGTGTGAATCAACCTCACAGACTGGAGAGCAGGCAGTTCTCACCAGACCAGCACCGTGAGGACAAACTTCGCTGTGAGTCACCAATAAAACCGGATGAGAGTGTCCTTCCATCCTGGCTGTTTGTCCTGAGAGCTGTGTTTCGGCTCAGAGAGAACATATTCCCTCTCTCTAAGTTCCATCTGCCAGGAACTCAGACCACTGGGTCTGTGCTCAGAGGTCACTGACCATTAGGCCAAGGACCCCAGATACAAGGTCAAGAGCACCTTCCACTGACTGCAACTTTCCACTGAGTGTAATCAGGAGTCTGACTCGCGTCCCTTCTGGGAAAGCAGCCCTTTCTGGGGTCCCATTACCCATGATAACTCCTATCCTTCTCTAGTGGCAGAACTGCACCAAGGATGATTGGGCCCTCAGTGCACACTTTGGGGACCCTTACCTAGAACTGCTCATTTGAGAGGTGCCTTAGAACACAACGGGATACAATTCCTCAGGCCTCATGAGCAGCATTTTTTTTTTTATTGGAACTCTGATATTTCTAGACAGAATTCCAATTCTTCAAAGAATTTTTTGGTCAAGGCTAAACAAGGAACACGATGACTTAAAGTGTAAAAACAATCTGGGATAAAACTGGCTCCCTCATTAAACTCCCACCCTCCAGCACCCCTCTTCAGCAAACCCTCTTTTCCACTCCTGCTTGGATCTGACCCCAATCCCTCCACCCTCTCCCTCTTCCTTCCCCTTGCCCGGATCCCTGGCCTTTCCCTAACAAGCCCCTACACTCCAAATCATCGGTTTCCTTTACAAAGACACCTTTTTTGAGAACCACACGTGTGTTGTACCACAGAGTTTAAACCCTGTTCTCAGCACAACTAAGAGCTATTGTCCAAGGTTTCCCCAAACCCTGACGAGACAGATACCTCTTTATTGAAAAATCCAGACTCTCCCAGGGGCCTATGATCCAGGCCTGCCAGACCTCTGCCAACTAATTCACACGTTGGTAGGAAGATCAAATCCTAAATTATCAATGAAAAAGGCAGAACAGACTAACCCAGGGTCAGACTTCAGGGACCCCAGCAAGCACGCTGAACCAGCAGGCTTCAAGACAGCCCAGAAAATAGGTCAGAATTTACTAACAGTGAATTCTGGGACCGTCCCTGTAAAAAGTGATTGGAATCAAGACAATGAGAAGACAAGCCACAAAGAGGGAGAAAATATTTTCAAAGTGATATCTGATATACGACTGTTATCCAAAATAAACAAAGAACTCTTAAAACTCGACAAGAACAATATGCACAACCTGATTTTAACAACGGGCAAAAGACCTGAACAGACACCTCCCCAAAGAAGATATACACATGGCAGATAAGCATATGAGAAGATGCTCCACAGCATGTGCTCTTAGGGAACTACACATTAAAACAAGACGCACTACACACCTATTAGAATGGCTAACATCCCGGACACTGGCAGCACCGAATGCTCGTGAGGCTGTGGAGCAACAGGAGCTCTCATTCATTGCCCGTAGGAATGAAAAATGGCACAGCCAGTTTGGAAGACAGGGTGGCAGTTCCTTATAGAACTAAACATGCTTGTACTATACGATCCCACATCACTTGTTGGTATTTATCCAAAAGAGCTGAAAACACGCCCACACAAAAACCTGCACACAGATGTTTATAACAGCTTCATTCATAATTACCCAAACTTGGAAGCAACCAAGATGTCCTTCAGTAGGTGGACGGATAAACTGTGGTACATCCGGACCATGAAATATTCAGTGCTAAAAAGAAATGAGTGATCAAGTCCTGAAAAGACTTGGAGGAACCTAAAATGCACATTGCTAAATGAAAGAAGCCAATCCGAAAAGGTTATATACTGTTTTATTCTAACTTTATGACATTCTAGAACAGGCAAAACTATGGATATAATAAAAAGATCAGGGGTTAGGATGGAGGGACCGATGAACAGGTAGAGCACAGAGGATTTCTAGGGCAGTGAAACTATTCTGCATAATACTATCGTGGTGGATACATGCCATTACAGTGTTATATTTTGACATTTGTCAAAACCCATAGGATGTACACTCCCAAACCTACACCCTAATGTAAATTGTGGACATTGGGTGATAAAGACATGTCAGTGGAGGCTCACTGATTTGATTTTATATTTTTTATTGATTTCAGAGAGGAAGGAAGAGAGATAGAGAGATAGAAACATCAATGATGAAAGAGAATCATTGATCGGCTGCCTCCTGCATGTCCACCCCCGCAACCCCTCGCTAAGGACTGAGCCCACAACCCAGGCATGTGCTCTGATGGGGAATCAAACAGTGACCTCCTGGTTCATAGGTTGATGCTCAACCACTGAGCCATGACAGCTGGGCAGGTTCGCTGATTTTAAAATGTACCTTCCGGTGCAGGATGTTGAAGATGGGGAGTTGGGGAGGGGTCCTGAGCTATATGAGTATTCTCTCAATTTCACTGTGGACCTAAAACTGCTCTAAAAATAAAGTCGATTAAAAAACTAAATAACAAAAAATTGATTGAATCTTTAGTAGATATTTATTTTTGTTGTTGATTATTTTTTCTATATTTTTAAAAAATCTTTATTGTTGAAAGTATTATATATGTCCCTTTTTTTCTCCCGTTGACCCCTTATGCTTGCTGCTGCCCTCCCCCTGCCCCCGCCCCCCGCCTCTGCCACCCTATTGCTTGTCTATGGATTATGCATATATGCATATAAGTTCTGTGGACATTTTAAAAAAATATGTTTTTATTAATTTTTTAGAAAGAGAGGAAGGGAGAGAGAAACATTGATGAGAGAGAAAAGAGCGATTGGATCAGCTGCCTCCTGCAATTGCCCCTGCTGGGATCAAGCCTATAACCCAGGCCTGTGCCCTGACTGGGAATTGACCTCTTGGTAAATGGGTCAATGCTCAACCACTGAGCCACACCGGCTGGGCAAAACTGATTGGCTCTTGATTCAGTCTTGTGAGCAGAGAAAAAAGCAATCAAAAGGAGATTTTAGGGACAGACTAGAGATTACTTTCCCAGAACATTCAGGAGTCAGTCTCAAAGCTGTCCGCTCATCTCACTTTCTAGGTGGGTTAAACCTAAAATCAGGTAACATCTGGTGGAATACTTTGAAAGGACCTCGAAACAGAAACAGTATAAAACTCAAAATAACCGCATGACTTCACAGATAAAACAACTGGCGGTCCTAATTCTAATTGGTTCCCTATGGATGAACACGCCTATCAATATGGTAAACAGAAGGGACACTGGAAAACGAAAGACTGTGCTAACGCTACCCTGTCTTGTTAGGGGAACCCCCTTCCTGACATCTGATGCAGGTCCTCGAAGCAGGCCTCCTCCCAGGATCTGCCCTGAATTCCTGCAGCTTGGCTCAGCGGGCCTGATTGGAAACTGTGCCTCCTCTTGGAGGTCCCTGGGCCAACTGTTGCCTAAATCATGGCTGAGACAGGAGCTCCTACAGGAACAAGCCCTGCCAACCCGGTGCCCCTGGGCCTCTCTAGCAGCCCTGTTGGTCCCGGGGAGCCATTCTGTTTTGCACCTGGGCTCTCAGGCACACTCTGCACACCAGGGGTCCTCAAACTATGGCCCGGGGGCCACATGCAAATACAAATATTGTATTTGTTCCCGTTTTGTTTTTTTTTTACTTCAAAATAAGATATGTGCAGTGTGCACAGGAATTTGTTCATAGCTTTTTTTTAAACTATAGTCCGGCCCTCCAACGGTCTGAGGGACAGTGAACTGGCCCCCTGTTTAAAAAGTTTGAGGACCCCTGCTGCACACCAACCTCAGGCCCGTGTTAGTGGCTGAAGGTCAGTGTGGAAACGGGGTGGTCAAAAGGGACATTAACATTAAAGAGAGCTTAGAGAATCTAGTCTTCTGCTCAAAATACCATCTGGGAACAGCAACATGGGTGGCATCTGGGAGCTTGTTAGAGGTGGAATCGCAGGCTCAGCCCAGACCTACAGGGTCAGGAAGTGCAGTTTAAGGAGGTTCCAGGTGTTTTGTGGGCACTTTAAAGTTAGAGAAGCCCTGGTCTCAAGCCTTGCTGCATATCAGAGCTGCCCGGGGAGCTTCAAAAATAGACCAATAGAATCAGAACCTCTAGGAGATAGGGGCGGGCACTGTTTTTGTTTACATTTTTGTTTGTTTTTTAAGTTAGAGTTTCCCAGGTGATTCAGATGAGTAACCAAGGTTGAGAGCCACTGGCATCCCGACTTGTTTGTTTTAGAGATGGGGAAACGGAAGCCCAGAGAGGGGAAGAGGCCTCAAACCTGGGCTCCTGACGGCTGACCCAGGCCTTCTCCCTGCAACCCCTGCCATCTGTGTCCCTTCTCATTACCAAGTGAGCAAGTGTCATGGGTCCCTCTTGAGTACTGAAACTTTCCAACATAGATCCCTGCAACGTTGCAGTTCTTTTAAACAACGTACCTGTTATTTGAAATATTAGAAACTCTTTAATTACCCTTCAACAGGGGAGTGGCTAAGTAAGCTATGGTAGAATACCATACTGTACAGTAATAAAAAAGAATGGGGTGGATCCGCACCTAGAAACAATGCCTTTTCAGGGTATAATGTTGAGTGAAGAAACAAAGACGCCCAATGATGAGAGACCCTTTAAAAAAAAAAGAATAACAAAACACACCAAAAAACAAACACACAACTAATAAAAGACTACATATTCTATGGAAAGCTACATATATATGTGTGTGTGTGTGTGTGTGTGTGTGTGTGTGTGTGTAGGGGGTCACACACCTTACCATTACTTAAGGCTGATGGTCAGCGGTTCTCAACCTGTGGGTCGCAACCCCTTTGGGGGTCGAACGACCCTTTCCAGGGGTCGCCTAAGACCATCGGAAAACACATATATAATTACATACTGTTTTTGTGATTAATCACTATGCTTTAATTATGTTCAATTTGTAACAATGAAAATACATCCTGCATATCAGATATTTACATGATAATTCATAACAGTAGCAAAATTACAGTTATGAAGTAGCAATGAAAATAATTTTATGGTTGGGGGGTCACCACAACATGAGGAACTGTATTAAAGGGTCGTGGCATTAGGAAAGTTGAGAACCACTGGTCAAAGGGGTCATTAGTTTTATCATTAAAGTTTTATTTATCTTTTCACATGGAGAATGTATTTTAACACTGCTCAGTGTAACTTGAAATCATTCTTAAGTGGGAAAACATTTGGGACCTTCTAGATGCTTTATTGATTAAGTTAGATTGACACCCAAATTCTGCTTCTTGCCCTCTGAGTCCCTTGCATTTGGGAGCTTCAGTTTTTTCATCTCCTCTCTAAAATGGAATAATACCCCCCAGGGTTGAAGAAAGTATCAGCAAATGAAATGAGACCCTTTGCCCCCACCCCACCACAGA
>NW_005871333.1:1553890-1555834 GCF_000147115.1 Myotis lucifugus | reverse complement strand
AAGAGCTTATACAGTACCGGCCCTAGGAGACCCACTCAGGGCTACGACCCTGTCCAGTAACACTACAATTCAACTCAATTCTGACGAGGTCTACCTGGAGATAGAGTCCAGTCCCCTAGGTTAACAGCTCAGTCCCACAAGACTGTCCCCCTCCCATACACACAGACTTTAGACACCAATTGCAAGTCCAGGCTGTCACTTGTGCTTCTGACCAACCTGCTCTAAGTCAGAGATTCTCAGGACTCCGTCCTGGTTTGATTAATTTGCTAACGTGGCCCACAGAACTCAAGAAAACAGCTCACTTACTCTTTACCAGTTAATTATAAAAGTATATGGCTCAGCAACAGCCAGATGGAAGAGATGTGTAGGACAAGGCATGAGGGAAGGGACACAGAGCTTTCATCCTCTTTCCAGGCGCACCGCTCTCCTACCACGTGTTCCCATCCCAGCTTCAAAAACCCATCCTTTGGGGGTTTATGGAGGCTTTATTACACAGGCATGATTGATTAAACCCGTGGTCGGCAAACTGCGGCTCGCGAGCCACATGCGGCTCTTTGGCCCCTTGAGTGTGGCTCTTCTTAAGCCTTAGGAGTACCCTAATTAACTTAATAACAGTGTACCTACCTATATAGTTTAAGTTTAAAAAAATTTGGCTCTCAAAAGAAATTTCAATCGTTGTACTGTTGCTATTTGGCTCTGTTGACTAATGAGTTTGCCGACCACTGGATTAAACCATTGGCCATTGGCGATAGAACTCAATCTCCAGCCCCTCTCCCTCCCCGGATGTGCAGGGGGTGAGACAGGAATGGGGTCTAGGATGGGAAGTTCCAACCCTCTGGTCATGTGGTTGGCAACCTTAGGTGCAGCCTTTGGAGACTTATGGGCTTTCCAAAACCCGCCTCATTAACATAATAAAAGGCAACGAGACCCTTCTGATCACTCAGAAATTCCAAGGATTTGAAGAACACTGTGCCTGGAACCTGGACAAAGACCAAATATACATTTCTTTTTAGAAATCAAATATCACACAGGATTTGGTGGAGCAGGGATGGGGGCAGAGATATAGACCCCTGGAGAAGAGGATGCTGAAGGACCAAGTGAGGACTGGTGGAGCCAGAGGGATCCGCGAGGCTGGAGGCCCAGCCTGTGTCAGAGAACCCAGGTCAAAGAACCTCAGGGATCCGAGAGGCTCCAGCTGGACCCCAATCCCCCATCAGAGAACCTAGCTTTGCAGTCTGCCTACCTGAGGGCACAATGCCACACGTGGCTGTGAAAAGGAAGCTCTCCCTCCCCTTTCTTGCCCAAGCTTTCCACCCACGGCAGCCTAGCTCTCCCGAATGGGAAAGGCAGGTGGAGAGAGAAGAGGATGGGCTATTTTCCTCTGCCCCCACCGCTTCCCCAGCCTGAGTGGGGGGAACCTGTTCAGTGGCACAGAGCTTCACTATCCTAAGGAGCGAGATATTTTATTCCATGAGAGGGACCAGGAAAGGGTGCGCTGTCTGCAGGGAAGAATGGATCCAAAGGAAGGTTTGCAGGGGCTGGGAGAGAATAAAGGTGCTTTCCACTTGGGCCCTGTGTCCAGGACGTTCAGCAAAGGGGCCACCTGGGGTTGGATCCCTCACTTGGGTTGGCAGCCAGGCCGTCTTCCAGGCACGTGGAGCCTCCTCCGGGGGTCAAGCCTGGGGCTCCCCTGTCTCGTTTGGTTTCAGGCTGCAGCCCGGCTTCCTCATCTGCCATTTTTCCTGCCCCATTTGAAGATTTCAAAACTCAGGTGTCACGAAAGCTCTTCCCTGGTACCTTCTAGGTACCAGACCCTGGGGGCCATCAGGGCCCCAGCTAGGAGGAGCCCAGCCAGCCCGAGGCCCCTGAGAGAGCAGCACCTGCTAACATTCTGCTTCCCCAGTGGGCTCCAAGACCCTGCCCTAGCCATGCTGAGCACAGCCC
>NW_005871333.1:1546443-1552461 GCF_000147115.1 Myotis lucifugus | reverse complement strand
AACTCAAGAGAGAATTCGGAGCCTGAGATATGCGGGCGTCCGATGTGGCCTTTCCAGGGGTGGTGGGCGAGTCTGCCTGGGGAGGGAGGGTGGAGGGTGGAAAGAGGAAAAGCCAGTGGCTGCAGGTTTGTGTCGTGGAGAGAAGAACATTTCCAAACTGAGGGTGCTGCTGAGAAGTTAAGGATCTGAGGCCTGGAAAACTGGGTTTTAGCAAAGGGGAGGGGGTCATCGCTGATCTTAGTGGTGTGTCTCAGAGCCTCGGCTCAGCTCCGTGCCCCTGGGCGCCTGTGCCCACCTGGGACTTCTGCTCGCCCCTCAGTGGAGAAAGAGGGTAGGATCACCACCAAGGTCCCTCCCAGTTGAGCATCATTCCAGAGAACCATCATGGAGGAGGCAGGCTTCAGCAACTCCCTGGCCTTCCTCCTGCGTGCATCTCACCACATCCTCTGAGTGTGTCTGGGGGTCACACTCCTAGAGTGGGTGGAAGGGGATTCTCTCTCATTCAACCTCTGTTAGCCAATTGTAGGTGTTAGTGTGGGAGACAGAAAAGAAATAAGATACGATCCCTACCATCAAAGGCCTTAGCATTTCTTCGAAAAATAAAATCTAGAGAGACTGTAAGTAAAGGAAAACCACCGAAGGGTAAGCCCCTGAGGAAAGCTGCTTTGGAACAGGCAAACCTTGAGCCAGGTCTGAAAACGGTGATGTATGCTGATTGGAGGAGCTTGATCAGAGGCGTCAGGTCAGCCATGAGCTGACAGATGAGGGGTTGGCCTGCACGGCTGGCTGTGGAGGGGGCATGGCTGCTTCAGTCTGACCCTAGCCCAACGCATAGCAAGTGCCACAGGTCCAAGGCCACATGGGACAAGCAAAAGCAGGCATCATCCTGTAGGAACCTGTCCCCTGACCAAGACACAGACTCACAGCACAGCAGAGTCAGCTGGGTCTGTGGAAAAGATCTGACTATGGCAGTGTGGTGGCCCTCACCAGACCTACCCCTCCTTCGTCCCCGCAACCAAATCAACAGAGGGTCATGTCTCACCTTGTTCATCCACAAGCTCCTTTCTCCCTCTCGCTCTCCACCCCGGGGCGGTGGGTGCTGCTGGGCTCTTCCCTGAGGTCTGCCCGCTGCACCTTCAGCCCAGGACAAGTGTCTCTGGGTGGCTCGTCGTCTCTAAGAAACTCCACTGCCCACACGAGGGAGACAACTCCTCCCCTTTTCCTCCTGCCTCCAGCCCATCTCTCCAGCATGTCCTCCTTCCCACCTCTGGGTTTGTTCTTCCCTTTTCTGTCATCACGTCTTCTTTTCATCACTGGGCCTCTTCCCTCCACCAGTGAGTGGTGTGGCCTCTGGAAGGGGCGCAAGACCCTGGCCCGGGCCCTTGAGGCCTTTCACGATAGGCCCAGAGCCTTCCTTCTGGCCTCATCCTAAGACTCCCTGTGAGCTAACCACACACTTCTGGCACCACACTGCCTCCCCATCTTTGCTCAGGCTGTACCTTCAGCCCCCAACGCCTTCCTGTTGTCTTCATCTGACAAGTTCCTCCCCACCCTCCAGATTCATCTCAGACCCCATCTGTCTCATGCGGCAGCCAAGCCAAACGCATGAGTTTGCACTTCGGAGTCTGACATCTGACCGTAACCTGGCAGCTGGGTGTCCCTGGGCAAGTTACTTCATGTCTTCTGAGCCTGTTTCCCAATCTATAAAAGAAAGGGGTGATCCATACCTTAGGGAGGTGAGGATTAAATGAAATTAGGTGAATGCAGTACGCAGCCTGGCACCTGGGTCCTGGCAGCGACTCAGGAATCCTTGCTACGGGAGCCTGTTTCCAGCCCCTCCCCCCGGCGGGGATCTCGCCCGCCTCTGAAGCTCTAGAACACTTCTGGTCTCTGTCGGCACAAATTGGCCATCTATTATGGGCAGCAGACTCCTCTAATGTAGGAGCTCCTTTTGTAGCCCTTCGGGTATTACAGGAAAGGTATTTGTTGAATGGAAATAGAAATTGTTGACGGATCTGTAATGACCCATCCTGGGGAGAACAAACACCTCCCTGAGCCTGGAGATGCTCCAGGGCCAACAGAAGCCAGCAGCTGCTTCCTGACGCCACCAGCTCACCATCTGGGCTCACACCTCACCTCAGTGCCTCAGACCACGTTAGCCACTTCCCCGTTCCTCCTGTCTGTCCAGCACAGTGATGCTGGGCAGGAATGGGCCTGGCTGAGCAGAGATGATCCCCAACAATGGCCAACAGCTGGGCCCCGATGGATCCTGCCTCACCAGCTTGGCCACTCAACATGGCCTCATCTCCTTGCACTGTGCAAATGGAATGCCACACTCAGGGAGTTCCTTCCCCGAGTCCCACTTTTCTTTCCAATCAGGTGACCTCAGATGGAGGCACCTCCACCCATTAGAGATGTTAGCACTGATGGTCCCCAGTGAGCAGGTGGCAAGCTCCGGAGGAAGTTCAGGGCCAACAAAAAACTGCGCGGTCAAGCTCTGCTGACTAAGGAATATGTAAGGAGGACGAGCCTACACTATCCTGTCACACCCTTCCTCACCCCAGGACAGTAAGTATCTATTTACAGATGCCCGTACAACTCAAAGCAAAGAGAATATGTCCAGGGTGGTGAAGACACGTCTCTCCTTACTCAGCCCCTTCCTCTGGGGTGGGAGACCAAAACCATTTGGGCGAATTAGAGATCTGTCAGCAATTAGGGGGTCACCCACACAGAGAGACAAGGGCGAGCTCCTCCAAGGGACTGGACTTTACTAGCAAGGTGAGTGGGGGGTGAGTTCATCACCAGGCCAGCAGCCTCCCTGGCCTGGAGAATTCTCTAGAACCCCAAGGTAAATTTTAATCTGTGCCCCTGGAAAACCACTTTGCCATTTCCCCTACTCTCCTTGGTGTTCCTCCTCCAACTAGGCTTGTTGACACCCTGTGTCTTCTCCTATAACAGCACTTATCCCCAGTCTTCGACGGACCACAGGTCTGTCTCAATGCAGGCACAGAGCTCCTTGAGGCATCTGTCTCTCTATAGCCCCAATTGCCAGTACATACTGGCACATAGTAGCTGCTCAATAAAAATGTGTTGAATAGAATGAAGCCATGAATTAAAAGGTGGATTAAAACCTAGAAGTTAAACTCCTCCCATTGGAGTAAGGAAGCAATAAGACGAAGGCTCCTTTTTCTATCTGAGAGTCTCCGCGTTCTGTCTGTCTTCCAGGCTCCAAACCTCCACCATCTGACTCCCTCTTCTTGCCCTTCACCCCACAAAGCCCTTCCTGACGACCCAGGTGCCAGGGACCGCTTTCCTCTCTGAACCCCCAAGCTCTGGCTGCCGGGTCCCTTCACCTGGTATGTGATTTGTCCTGTTTTGGCTCCTAATTATTTTTGAGCTTGATTCCCTCTTCCTGGAAGCAGCACAAGGTGTGGCTTAACATCAGCATTTTGTAAATTAGTAAAATGACTGAGTGAACTGCTGAGTGGCTTTACTTCCAAGGGATATTCCACATTATGACACAGCTCCATACACATCTGTGGGCACCGCGAACCTTTCGTGTCTTCCCCAGAGCACACCTGCTATGGCATGCGGCACATGTGGGTGTGTCCTAGCCACGCCCTTCAGTGTGCATGGGCCACTCTGGGCCCTCCCACCCCACACCCTCTGGGCGCCCCTGCTCCCACTCCAGTACAAGTGTTTCTTTCTCATCCCTAGCGTAGAAAGACCTCAGAGCTACGGAGTGGGAGCCAATGTCATCCCAGCGTTGGTCCTGACTTGCTGAGAGGTCTGGCTCTCTCTGCGTCACCTTTCTGTGCCCACATCTTTTTCTTCTTCCTCCCTTGATTGTCATCATGAAACACAGGTTTGAGCCTGGCTTATAGTAGGTGTTCTCTCTGATCCTCTTTGCTTTCCCTCATGGTTGCAAAATAGCTGCCACATCTCCAAGCGTCCTACTTGTACACAATGATATCCAAAGATAGGAAGAAAGAGCAGCTTTTTGTGTGTATCTTTCTGCTTTTTGTCAGAGGAAATCTTTCCCAGAGGTCTCCAGCCAACTCCTCCTCAGGTCTACGAGGAGTACTGGGTCACCTCCTCACCACTCCTAAACCAAGCATTGGCAAAGGAGATGGGATTTCCACGAGTGGCCTAAACCAAGCATGACTCACCTCCTAGGGCTGGTACCACCTTCCTTGAGCATATTATTGATCAATATCTAAACGAAATTGGGATTCTACTCTCCAGGTGGAGAGGAGGAATGGCTGTTGGCAGGCAGCCAGCCATCGACACCAAGAGCTCACGCCAGAGCAGGCTTCATCCAACTGGGAGAACAATAACCCCTGCTCAGTGGAGTGCCAGGCAATTCATTTTATGTGAAAGATGCATTTTGAAAACCTGCACATTTTAAAGCTCACATCAATGAAAACCAGTCCCAACAAAGTATGGTAGTAGTTTCTGTTTACTAGCTAAACACAGTTTATAATTCACTTGGCCTGCTGGGTTTCAACTGTGCAATTTGTGAAGAATTTTTAAAACTTTTGGGGAGCCCTGGCTGGTTTGCTCAGTGGATAGAGAGTTGGCCTGTGGACTGAAGGGTCTCAGGTTCAATTCCAGTCAAGGGCACATGCCCAGGTTGTGAGCTTGATCCCCAGTAGGGGGCGTGCAGGAGGCAGCCAATCAATGACTCTCTAAAATCATTAAAAATATATTTTAAAAAATCTTTGGGGGATTTGCATTATTTCATGGAGGCTTTACTAACATTTTAATTAATATTTATTTCATTAAAAATTTTAATTGATTTGAGAGAGAAAGGGAGAGGGAGAGAGAGTTAGAAACATCAATGCTGAGAATCATTGATCGGCTGCCTCCTGCATGCCCCACACTGAGGACTGAGCCCACAACCCGGGCATATGCCCTGACTGGGAATCAAACCACAACCTCTGGGTTCACAGGTCAATGCTCAGCCACTGAGCCACACTGGCTGGGCTATTAATATTTTAAAATATCTTTAAAATTTTACTAATATGTTATGCAAATTTTCTGTTTTGCTTAAAATACGATATTATCTCTAAGATGAGTTGCTCAGGCAGCTGTGAGGTATGTGGGGGGCGGGGAGGGGAGGGACAGTTATGGTTTGTTTTCCCCAGGTACTGGGAGGATTATGTGGACTGGAGGGGCCAGCAACCCAATGGCAAGACTTCAGGCAAATTACTCTCTGCCTCAGTTTACCTGATTTGACCAGCTTGCTGGTTGAAAGGCCCCTCTATTGCTGTGGATCCATAATGCGTCTAAAATGTTATGATTAGCATAAACATTGCATGCTTTATATCCGAAAGCACACAAAGCGTTTTTTAGGTTCACTGCTGTGCAAAGAGATAAGCAAACAGTCATTGCTAGGGAGAGTTTGAAGTCAGGAAGGAGCGAGAGGCCAAGCAAAGCCTGATTTTCTCCTCCTCCTTCAAACAGGGAATGTTCCTGCCCCTCGAGAAGGGGTGGGGGGGGGGGAGGCTGGATTCCATTCACAGCCATCCTCCACACAGTACTGCAGCCTCCAGGGCTCTCTCCTGCCCAGGAAACATGAGTATGAGACTCAGGCAGGCTCCCTCTGGCTGCTCAGAAAGCAGCCGTTTTCCTGAATTTGGCCCTGGCAGCAGTGACTTGAGAACTGTTTGGAGACGGGAGTAGAAGGTTGGTGGGCAGCGACCAGGCTCCACCCAGCTCCAGCCCCCAGAACAGAGGTCCCAAAGCAGAACTGAGGGTCATAGGGGTTTGGTACAGCCTGGGCTGTGGCTTCACACCATATTTTGAAACATTTTTGAATACGTTGGTATCTTCAAATGAGCTAATTCTATATATAAAACTTCATATTTCTGGCTTCTTTTGAAAAGTGGATGATCTTACAACTTGAGGACCTACATTCCTGCGTGGTAGTAACTGGCTTGAGCTGAGTGACTGCCTCCTCCCTCGCATGGCAGAATGTGCCGCCCAAGTTCATCGCGGCCCCACCACTCCCTCTGT
>NW_005871333.1:1543203-1545977 GCF_000147115.1 Myotis lucifugus | reverse complement strand
TGAAGGGGCAGGAAAACACCACTGTGCCGGGAAGGATCGACGGAACTGTGGATGTTTAGCAGAGAAAAGAGAAAGGCCAGGCAATGTGATCCTTCCTTTACACATATGAAAGGGCAGTCATGTGAGAAAAGACTGGAATGAGTGACTATTGTAATAGCACTACTATTAATAGCCACTACTACTAACACTAGTGAGCAATCTTTATCTAGTGCTTACCATGGTGACTAAAGTTGATAACTATAGTATTGTATGATTCAAATTTTCTAAGAGAGGAGAACTTCAATGTTCTCACCCCTCATCCCTAAAAGATAAATATGTGAGATGATGGGTGTGCTAATTAACTTGATGGGGGAAATCCTTTCATAATATATACATATATCAAATCATCATATTGTATACTTTATTTTTTAAAATATATTTTTTATGGATTTCAGAGAGGAAGGGAGAGGGAGAGGGAGAGAGAGAGAGAGAGAGAGAGAGAGAGAGAGAGAGAGAGAGAAACATCAATGATGAGAAAGAATCATTGATTTGCTGCCTCCTGCATGCCCCCCACTGGGAATCAAGCCCACAACCTGGGTACATGCCCTGACCAGAAATTGAACTGTGACCTCCTGGTTCTTGGATCAATACTCAACCACTGATCCACACCGGCCTGGTTATACTGTACACTTGAGATATCAACAATTTTCCATTCTACCTTAATAAAGCTGAAAAAAAGAAGAAAAACAATAAAGGCCCAAACCAGTAGACCAACATCTCTAAAGTACTAAAAGTCAAAACTTCCAACCTACAATCCTATATCCAGCAAAAATATCCTTCACCAAAGCATGCTTTTCCCATAACTTTGGTTGGCTCAGTGATAGAAACCATCTTCACAGTCCCCTAGGCACAAATCTGGGTATCAGTGCCTTTTCTCAATCCCTGGCATGTGCTCTCGACTCTTCCTTCAAATCATATATTCAGAATCTGACTGTTCTTTTTACCTCCATTGGTCTTTCTGGTCTAAGCCACTATCATCTCTTGCCTGGATTACTGCAATATCCTGCTATTCAACCTCTGTATTTCTACCCTTGCTACCCTACCATCAATGAGAGGACACAGCAGCCAAAGGATCCTTTTTAAACCGATGTCAGTTCTTTCACTCTTCTGCTCAACACTCCCCATTGGCTTCCCACCTCACCAAGAAACGAAAGAGAGCCCTTATGACAGTCTGCAAGGGCCTCATGTGATGGAGCCCCTCCCATGTCTCTGCTCTTTCTCCCTCCCTCTTTTGCTCACTCTAATCTGGCCATCGTGGCTTTCTTGCTGTTCCTAAAACACATGAGCATGTTCCTGCATCAGGGACTTTGCTCAGCGGTTCTCAACCTGTGGGTCTCGACCCCTTTGGCGGTCGAACGACCCTTTCACAGGGGTCGCCTAAGACCATCCTGCATATCAGATATTTACATGACGATTCATAACAGTAGCAACATTACAGTTATGAAGTAGCAACGAAAACAATTTTATGGTTGGGTCACAACATGAGGAACTGTATTTAAAGGGCCAGAAGGTTGAGAACCACTGCTCTAGACCCAGTAAAATCTGGCATCTATAGGGCTCACTCCCTCAGTTCTCTACCTAAGTGATGCCTTATCAGTGAGATCTTTCCTAACCATTCTAAATAAACTAGCAACGCAACACACATTCTCTTCCTCCCTTATCTTGCTTAGTTTCTTCATAACACTTATTGCCTTCATATTCAATTAAGTATTTGTTGGGTGAATGAATGAACAAAAAAACACCTATGATGCAAGGCTGAAGCTCAGATAAAGGTCTGTGAGAGCTCAAAGGAAGACATCTATTATTGATGGGGCATCCTCCATGGTCTAGCACTGTTGGTTATATCATTTAATCTTCATTATCAGCCTGTTAAATAATTCATTGCCCTTGATTTACAGAGAGATGTTGAGACTCAAAGAGGTTAAGTGTTTGCATTGTAAATGATGGCGAATTCAAATCTAGGTCTTTTCTAATTTCACTATGTACCCATTGCATCACACAGCAAGGAAACCCTGTCTGGCTAGGTGAGAAAAGAGGGAGTAAGTATCTGAGAGGCTTTCTGGAGGAGGTGGCACTGTAGTTCCTGTGAGATAATAGAAAAAAGAACCATATTGGTCTCTGTACCTGGTTCCTGGCACAGAGCTCCTAAAAAATAACCCTTGCGATTTTTTAAGTGACTAGAGCACAGGGAGCATCTTTTGTTCTAATATTTGGTCTTTGACGCCCGTTCCTGACACAGAGTTCCTAAATCCCTGGGATTGCCCGGGTGACAGCAGTGTCTTTTGTTCTGATGAGGTGACTCTGGTGGGTTCCTGGGTGGGTGCTGGTCACTCACCAGAAAGATAAAGCCATGATCAGAAGCTTGGAACTTTCAGAACAACCCCCCATCCGCCAGCGAGGAATCGGGCTGGGGATGGGATGAATGATCCCTCATACCTATGTGGTTAGGCTGCATCAAATCCCCAAATACGGGGTTTGAAGAGCTTCCAGGTTAGTGGAGGTGTTTGGAGAGGACATGGACACTCCTCACCCCTTCCCGCAATCCTTGTCCTGCCCATCTCTTTCATCTGGCTGTTCCTGAGTTATATCCTTTTATGATAAACTGGTAAACAGTAAGTAAATTGACCCGGCCGGCATGGCTCAGCGGTTGAGCATCAACCTATGAACCAGGAGGTCACGGTTTGATTCCCGGTCAGGGCACATGCCTGGATTGAGGGCTCAATCCCCAGTAGGGG
>NW_005871333.1:1540598-1542716 GCF_000147115.1 Myotis lucifugus | reverse complement strand
CCAGGTAGACAGTGTTCAGAATTGAGTGACTGTAGGATACCAGCTGTGTCACAGAATGCTGGTAGGGAGATGGAGGTGGGGAATCCCCATACACCTGGTTGTGTGTGTGATAGCCAAGTGAGGGTTAAGGAGGCACACAGGAGAAAAGGGTTTTCCCTAACACGGCTCTCAAGGCATACGATGTAGGCAGGAGGTTAGCGTCGCTCACGGTAACAAGGGGTTGGGATGGAGTATAAAGTTGCTAAAAGGAGAGAGACATTTCCAAGACATACTCAGAGGTGAGGTGATACCAATGGCAACCTTTGCTCATTCACAATTCTGCCTGAACTTTCCAACAATTAGAGCTGTCCCCAAAGGAGCCAATGACCTAGGAGGCAATCAGGATGATAGCGCTAACGATTCCTTATCTGTGTAGAGTGCTTTCGAGCTTACAACGTACTTTCACATGCCACCTCACTCACCCTGTGACGGCTCTGCAACCTGTGACGAGGATGGGGCGAGTATTATTTCCCCCGTGTGGTCGATGAGGAGGCTGAGGCTTAGCTATTAAGCACTAACACGGGTCTTGCCACTTGAGGTTCGATTTTCTCTCAAAGTAGTGAAATCTCCATCCTTGAAGTGTTGGGTGGGAGTCTCCTCATGTCAGATTGTTGTGGAGGGAGGTTGTGTGGACAGCCAGGAAGAAACAAAATGGGCTCTGTGGACTTTATGGTCCTGGATCAATCGATTTTTAAAAAAGTTTTTATGATAGTAAAATATATATAACGTAAAATTTACAATTTTAGCCATTTTTAAGTGTACAATTCAGTGGCATTAAATACAACTTCACATGTTGTACAACTATTACCACCATCCATTTCCAGAACTTTTTCACCTTCCCAAACTGAAGCTCTTTCTCCATTAAATACTAACTCCCCACCATTCTACGTTTGTCTTATAAATTCAACTGTTCCAGGTACCTCAGAGATGTGGAGTCATACAATATTTGTCCTTTCGTGACTGGCTTATTTCACTTGGCAAAAGGTTGGCAAGGTTCGTCCATTTTGTAGCAAGTATCAGAACTCCATTCCCTTTTAGGGCTGAATAATATTCCACTGCGTGAACATACCACATGTTGTGTATCCATTCACTGTTTCTGCCTCCTTCCGCAGAAATATTTTCCCCTCTAGGCTGCTCGTTCCAAGAGCAATGCCCCAGCACCCTCTCCCCTTACCCTGGGGAAGCATTCCAAATGTAAACGGGGCTATTTGCACCTGGAAGTACCTGCTTAGGATCAGATCCCATCGTGAGGGCCAGACTTTCTGGAAGTTTCTACAAGACAGTACTGTGTAGGGCCAGGCACTAGAACTTCTCTTTCCTTGAACAGAAATGGCAAAAAGCTCCAAGTTCTCCCCCTTCCCCAAACCATGTAGCTCAGCTCCCCAGGCTGCCTACGGAGATTGGGAGAGTGGTGGTCCATGGGGAAGAGCCATGGTTTCTACCTTGGACCCTCCCAGGATCTCCCAAGAATTCCAGGTCCTGCGCAGTCATTGCAGCTCGAAGTTGGCCAGAACAGGGAGGTGTGGCCACCTGTTGGGCACTGGGGGTAGTGCAGCTTTGGGGCCCAGGGAGGCCACATCTTTTCCAGCTAGGCCCATTGCAAGCACCTGCCACATCCCTGCTCCAGCCCATCACCAGGGGATGAAAAGCACTTGTAGGCTGAAATTGCTGAACAAAAAGCTAGATAAAGTCCAAATAAAAATACAAGAACTAAACAAAAGCAGCCGCCATATCCAGACAATGGGGTTTTATTCAGTGCTAAAAAGAATTAAGCTATCGCCCTGGGCTGGTGGGTCAGTTGGTTGGAGCGTCATCCCATTCACCAAAAGGTTGTGGGTTTGATCCCTGGTCGGGGTGTGTATGGGAGGCAATGGATGGATGTTTCTCTCACATCAATGTTTCTCTCTCTCTCTCTCAAATCAGTGACCCGGGGCGGGGGGGGGGGGGGGGGCGGGGGATGAGCTATCAAGCCATGAAAAGACATGGAGGAAACTTAAGTGCAAAGTACTGAGCAAAAGAAGCCAATCTAAAAAGGCGACATACTGTATGATTCTAACGATATGATATTCTAGAAAAGGC
>NW_005871333.1:1537707-1539955 GCF_000147115.1 Myotis lucifugus | reverse complement strand
AGGGAGGATCTGCAACCAAGGTACGTGCCCTTGACTGGAATCGAACCCGGAGCCCTTTGGTCAGCAGGTCGACACTCTACCCACGGAGCCAAACCAGCCAGGGCACTTACCTATTTCTTTCAGTCGCCTCCTAACAGAATGAAGGCCCCACCAAGGCAGAGCCTTGTCCCTAGTGCCCGGAACATTGGGTGGCACAGAGCAGGAGCTCAGTGCATGTTTGTTGACTGAATGAGTAATTGGGTTACTGACCAGTTGCATAACCTAGGGCAAGGCAGTTAACTTTTCTGGACCCCAATTTCCTCATCTGGAAAATGGGCAATTAGACTTAATGACTGTTCTCTTTTTGCCACAAGGCTCTGAGTGTTCTAACAAGGATCAGAATGGCCTTGTTTTCCCACTGAGGGCTTCTGCCAGACCATCAGGTGACTATGAGGTACTTAAGAAGAGAATTCCTAGTGGCCTAATGCTGCCTGGCCTTTCAGGCTAGGTTTGTGGGTGCAGGGGAGAGGTCAGAGTGTGTGCTGGGTAGATTGGGGTGCAGGGAGTTCCTCCCCTAGAATGTGAGCTCCAAGACAGTGGCAATCTTGCATTTTAGTCATTCATACAGCCTGTGTGCCCAGAACAGTGCCTGGCAGACAGTGGGCTCGATAGATAGTTACCCAATGAGTAAAGAAGCAGTGCCAGGCACGCAAGCAGCACTCGCTCCTGCGTTCCCACTCTGGGTGAGGGTTCTCTTTGGGTCGTGTGTGGTGTGACAGCCACAATAACAACCCCTTCCATGGGTGAAGCCTTTGCAGTGTTTGCACATGCATCATCTCACTTGAGCCTCATGACAACCCCATGAGATAAGGACCATTAAGTGTTATTACCCCAGTTTACAGATGAGATAACTGAGGCTCAAAGAGTTTGACCTGCCCAAGGCCACATAGCTGGTAAATGGCAGAGCCTGATCTCAAACCCAGGTGTTTTGTTTTGTCCTTTTTTCCCCCTCCAGACTCAATGCCTCTGTGTGTGTGTGTGTGTGTGTGTGTGTGTGTGTGTGTGTGTGTGTGTGTTTTGCTGGTCATACAAAGCTCTGTGTGAGCAGAAGAAAGCCTTGTGCTAGAGCGAGGGCCCTGAGGAGAGAAAAGGTGGATCAGAGAAGAGATGCCTGGAGCCAGCGTGGGGCTGAGCCCATAGCCAGCCCCGTGGAGGGCGACTCCCTGCGGGTGGGGGTGGGGTCAGGGGGCTGAGTGAGGAGCAGGAGGACATTCCTTCGCCTTTTAAGTGTAGGGAGGGGCCTTCTAAGTGCAGTGAAGCAGGCAGAGTCCAAGCCTCCCTCCACTCCCAGTGCCCCGTGACCCCATGGCCGCCAGAGAGACCGCTGGCCTCACGTAGGCACCGTGGCCCCTCAGGCCCAGACATGCCAGACTCCAACAGGTCATGCCCGGGGCACAGATGCCAAGGATGTGGGCAAACTGGTTTGAGGAACACAAAAACCAACTCAAATCTCTTTTCTTTCCCACACAAGGTACCGGACCTGCCCCGTCATCCCCACGCCAAGAAGCACCCAGCACCCACATCTCCCCGACTTTGCCAAAGTCACTTCCAGGCCTCCCTGAATCACACACACACACACAGCTTCCCCCTCCCCCCCCATTCCTCCCCTGGGGAGCTCCCAAGCTGAGCCTGTTTGTTCCCCTCCCTATGGGGTCTTCCCCTGGGCTCCCTCTTCTGCATCCACAGGCCTGTGTGGGTCCTTGAACCTGACGCTGACCTGGGGCTTACCAATGAGCTTATCTGTGGTGTGGCCTGCTTCCCTCTCCTGCCTGGCTGCCCGATGAAAAGACCCAGCCCTCAATGCTGGGGCCCCACCTGTGCCTGGGATCTGGGGTTCAGGTTGTCTGCCCTCCCTACCCTCAGCCTGGGTCCAGAGAGCCCCCGGGGAGTCGGCCGCTTTTAATTTCTCCTGCGAGGGCCGTGTCCCAGGAAAGCCAGGAGGTATCCAATGTGGGAAAATGGGGGGGGGAAGAAGTGGAACGGTGGGTTACGGGGGGGGCCCCCTCACAATAGAGATGATAGAGGCAGTAATCAGGTAGAGAAAAAACCAAAAAACGGGAAAAAAGGGGCTAGGGGTAAAGAGAGGGACAGGCCCCGTTTCGATAGGACTGGGTGTGAAGAACGTGTCCCTTGTCGATGAAACGCTTATTTATAGGGTGAGTCAACGAGATGGGTTTTAACCCGGGGAATTCCGCAGTGAGGGTGCACC
>NW_005871333.1:1525876-1536162 GCF_000147115.1 Myotis lucifugus | reverse complement strand
AGGTTGAGAACCACTGAACTAGAGTATTTTGCAAGGCAGGTGTAAGGATTCAATGCAATAAAGAACAACTGAATGCACGTGGTGGGGGATGCGCTGAGCGGCTCCAACTGGGCCCCTCCGTCTCAGCCCAGCTTTCCCTCTGTCACGGGAGTCCTTGTTTGCAAGAGAACAAAGATGGACTTCATTTATTTTATTTTTTTAAGAGAGAGAGGAACATATCGATCGGCTGCCTCCCACAGGCCCCCTACCGGGGACCGTACCTGCAACCCAGGAATGTGCCCTGACCACAGGCAACCTTTTGGTGCCCAGGATGATGCCCAACCCATGGAGCCACATTGTTCGGGACCAAAGATGGACTTTAAAGAGCAGTATGTACACAAGCGAATTTTCTACTTGACAGCGGCATCAGCAGATGTAGGAAGTCATGGGTGTCTCAGTGCCAACAGACTCGATCTTCTTAAGACTCATTCATTCATTCATTCATTCGTCCTAGATTACAGCTGTTGTCCTGACATCGTTATGAATAGCCTCCTTTCACTCTTGAAGTGCCCCAGTTTGGATGATAAATTATATGATCAGTCTACCCACTGTGCCAGGTCCTGTACTAGGCCCTGGGGATCCAGAGATGATATGCACAGCCCCTGGCCTTCAGGGCTCACCGCCTGGGAGGACACAGACCAGGAGACAAGTGGGATGCGGAGTGAGGAGGTGGGAGCGGAGAAGCGGCTGTGTGGCCAGCTAGCCCCTCTCTGCCCCTTCAGAACCAACCAAGAAACATCCTCTGATGTATCTGCCTTCCTTGGTTTATTTACTTTTACTTATTTACAAACCAACTTCGGGGTTAATGCAGGCCACACATTTCCTACCAGGCAGATACACGAGGTAGCAATCCTTTTATTCATTGTGCCGTTTCTCTCCAGCCCCAGCAGCTGCTTTCTATTCAGATGTTTGTGTGTTGTTGTTTTAAGAGTCACAAATATCACTTCTGTTGTCTTCATGATCCCCAAAACATATAAATGTTCCAGAAGCAGGGTCCTAATGTGTCTTTCTATTCTCAGGGACAAGGACACCACAGGAAAATGCCAATGAACTGGAGGCATGCTCTGAACGGCCAGCTCCTTGTAACGTATGCCAGAACTGCCGCTCCCCCCCCCCTCCCCCCACACACACACTTGGTGAGATGCCTTAGGGAAAAGGAAAGGGGCGCAAAGAGAGAAAACAAGAGGAAGGGGCGTTGATGTCCTCTGGGGTTGGTTGGGGCTTGAGGCTGTCCCCTCTGGGCCTTTGCCAGACCCTCTGCCTTGGGTTGGGGGAGGATGACTGCCCTTCCCAAGGGACCACAGGTGGGGGCCGGGAGTTGTCTTGGAATGTGGAGGCTCTGAGAGGCCAAACCTTTCTGCCAGGTTCCCACACCTCCCGCCCATTCTCCTTGGCCCAGGCTTTCCCAGTGAAACAGCGCCCTCCCTCCCCCACCCACACCCTCCCAGGTCTCCGCTCAGTTAACGCAGAGCATCGGGTCCCACATCAGCAACTGAGTCTCCATATCTGTCCAGCTCCAGGCGGCGCGCTGGAATCTTATCTCCCACCTGGGGATCAGCTCATGATTCTATCTCACCATCACCCCGGGTCATCGCTGGGTGAACATCGTGACAGTACACAGGGAAGGGGGCGGGAGAGAACATCGCCTTATTTGGACGTGCCGCCCCCAGAGGGGAAGAAAAGGAAGGAGGGGGAGGGGGATGAGAAGCAGATAGGAGCAAAAGGAGAAGAAAGAAGGCCTGGTGATTCTGAGAATTCAGGGTAACTGGGGACGTCACCGTGGGGAGTGTTTCCCCTGGCCGGTGGGTGGGGGCAAGGCACGGTGACTCGGGCCCTGTGACTCATGGGTGAGACTGGCCCCCAGATCCAGAAGTCATTCAGTTAGTAAGTCACTCGTTCTTTCAACACACAGTGTTGGAGCTGTTATGCTTCAGACTCTAGACGAGGCCCTGGGGAGGGACAGAGGGCTGACAGGACCTGGGAGGGAATGGCCTAGAAGCACAAGGAAGCTCCACTGCAGGGGCCAGGTGTGCAGGGGCCAGGTGTGCAGGGCCCAGCGCAGATGTGACTGGAGGCCAGTAGCAAGGCTCCACTCAGAGAGAGTGGCCAGAAAAAAATGCCCCAAGAGGGAAAGAGGGCCGAGGGCCGGGGAGGGGATGTTTGGGGTAAGTTGTGTGGGAGGAGTAGGCAGGAGCCAGACAAGGGAGGGGAAGGGAGTTTCAGGCAGAGGAGGGAGCGTCGTGCTTGCAGGCACGGCCGTTGTTGGGGGGAAGGTTTGGGGAACTGTAAGTAGTTCCTAAGAAGGTGAAGCAGGAGGTGGTGAAAATGAGGTGGAAGAGGAGGAGGAAGCCAGGCCCGGAAGGAGCTGAGCCGCTGTCCTCCAGGCGGGGGCCCTGAAGGTGTGCACCCAGGACAGCGAGCCAGAGGGCGGCTGGCTCAGGAGCAGGGCTGCCTTCAGTCACGGCGCTCTTACAGGTCCGGCCTGTGCTGGTTTTAGCGCACGCCGCCACCCAGGCCACCCCCCAGTGACCCTCGGAGGTCCAGCCACTCCCCAGTGGACGGATGAAAGGGAGCTTGCCCAGGCCTCTCAGCCAACAAGTGGCCGAGCCAGAATCAGAAGCCAGGGCCGGCTGAGCTCTGAGCCACTTCCAAACTCGGCCACCACTGGGCCTGCGAGGACCTCCTGTTGAACTCGCTGTCCACGGTATTTTACAGCTCCTCCTCAGCCGTGGCCAGCTCCACCGGATGCCCTTAGAAACAGCCCGCAACCCTCCCTCCCATGCCCTGTCGATCCCATCGCAGCATCGAGACCCTGGCTCCCCGAGTCCGCGGCGGGGGCTCCCGGCTGTGTGATCTGTGCGTCTCAGAGCACCAGGTGTCTAGGGAAGCTTCCAGGACTCCTCGTGGGGGAGCTGCAGCCAGGGCCCCTCTAAGCTACAGCCCACCCAGATGACCAGGGTTCCCAGGAGCCACCCCCATCCCTAGAATTCTTTTTTTTCAAATAAGAGACCCCTCTGACAACCATGAGATCGAGTCCAGCCGGCGTGGCTCAGTGGTTGAGCGTCAACCTATGAAATAGGAGGTCACAGTCAGGGCACATGCCCGGGTTGCGGGCTCGATCCCAGTGTGGGGCATGCAGAAGGCAGCCAATCAGTGATTCTCTCTCATCACGGATGTTTCTCTCTCTCCCTCTCCCTCCCTCCCTCCCTGAAATCAATAAAAATCTATTTAAACAAAACAAGCAAACAAAAAGTCACGAGGATGGGCCCTGGGTACAAGAGTTTGCTTCTGTTTGAGCAACAAGCCTTGCCCAGGCCCTCGGTGGCTCCTGCTCACACACGCGGAGGAGAGACCATTTCCCCGGGGCTGAGGGTGCCGGCATCGCCAACATTTCCTTGCTGGCGATAAATCCCCAAACATATCTTTGCTTCTCATCCTAACATAGAACCTCAGGTATATTTCCAGGGAAACACCGCTCTGCCCGCTTCTGATTCATACCGCTGAGCTCATCAAAACCAGAATCATTTGGTAATAGCTGCTGGGCTTACTGGATGTCCTCTGGGATCTGTGAAAATCTCTGTTCCTCAGAAACAGGAAGTTTCGACAGGAGGGCAGAGGCTGGTTGCAAAAATCAAAATGTGAATTCTCTCTGTTGCTGGCACTTCCGTCGGCCGCTCAACAACACGGATGGGGCGCCTGCCACGTGTGGGGGCTAGGAGCACAGAGGTGACTTTTCGAACGGGCTCCACGTTCACTTGCTAGGCCTGCCACAGCCAGGACTGGTGGCTCACACCCAGAAAGTTACTCTCTCACAGTTCTAGAGGCACGAAGGCCAAGGCCAAGGGGTCTGCAGGGGTGGTTTCCTTTGAAGTCTCGCTCCTTGGCTTACGAAAGGCCACCTCTCCCAGTGTCTTCCCCTGATCTTCCCCCTGACTCTTTGTTCTAATCTCTTCTTAAAGAAAAACGTTTTATTGATATTTAGAGAGAGAGGGAGGGAGGGAGAGAGAAACATCACTGATGGGCTGCCTTCCACACACCCCTTACTGAGGATCGAGGCCATAACCGGGCACGTGGCCTGACCAGGAATCGAACCAGCGACCTCTTGGTTGAACCAGTGACCTATTGGTTGAACCGGTGACCTCTCGGTTCCTGGGTTGACACTCATCCGCTGAGCCACAGCCTCTTCTTATAAAGGACGCCAGCCACATCGAATTAGGACCCTAATGACCTCATTTGGACTCAATGGCCCCTTTAAAGGCCCTCTCTCCCAAGTCAAGCACATGAGGACTGAGCAGGAACTTCAGGCGTGGGGGCTACAGCTCAGGGGGCGAGAGGCTCTGATCTCCCGTGACAATGCCCTTCTCTTTGATCTTGATCTGAGGTTAGTATCTGAGGAGAGGTGGTTTGAGCTGCATTTCCACGCTGTTGTCGACTTTCTAAGGCAGGATGATTCAGTTGCATGAGCACTGAGCTGTCAGATCTACAGTCTACTGTTGCCTCCTTCGCTTACTCGTTGGTGATGGAGCCCATGTTACATAACCTCCGAGCCTCAGTTTCCTCATTAGTATAATGAGGATTCTACCATCGGCCCCACGGGGGATTTTTGTGAAGATCCAAGAAGATAAGCCACGTAAAACACAGCACGATGTCTGGGAACAGAGCAGGTGCCCACAACACGGGAGTTCCCTTTCCCCAGGCACTTCCTGCAGGGTTTCCTCTTCCAGGAAACTAAGGATACGTTCCAACTGTTCTCTGGGGAGGATGTGCCGGGAAACGGCAGAAACTCGGGCACCGGGGGTGAGATGCCAGGTTCCCCGGCCAATTCATAGCTGACGTGCCTGACCGCTGTGCTCACCTCCTCGGGCTTGGGCCAGGAGGCCCTCCGGCCACCTCTCACAGTCTTGGCTGACCGGCTCACCGGCTCTCCATTTTACATGGTCTCCTGGCTCTCCCGCCTGTGACTGCCTCGGAAAAGATGCTACGCTGAAGGCAGCTAAGCCCCGGAGCAGGAAGGAGGAGGGGGACGATCTGGAGCTGAACCTCTCCCGGAGCGCCCACTGCCGAGACCCCCCGAGGGCACGGCGTCGGAAAGCGTGGGCCCCGCTGTGGAGAGCTGATCTTGAAGAGAAAACAAGCCCCAAGGTTGGCAAGCCCTCGGGTCGGAGGGCGCCTCACAGTCCAGAGGTGTAGATGCTGGACTAGCCAAGGGCCTGGGTGCGAGTCCCAGCTCTGCTGTTTCCCAGGTGGGGCATTAGCCACTCACCTGACCACGCTGAGCAGTTCCCCTGGCAGGTAAATGGGTAACACGTTAGACAAATGTGAGATCATATTTTATTGATCAGTCCAAACAGTATCCTACTGGCCGCCCTCCTCCGGGCTGCCACCCTTTCTCAGCTACCCAGGAATGAAGGGGGAAGTTTCTTTGTTTCCTTAAACTGCCACTATTCTACATACACACCTACTTTGGAGCAGATTAAGGTTACATCCCTTCTCAAAAAGAGTAGCTTTGCCAGCCCTAGCTGGTTTGGCTCAGTGGATAGAGCGTTGGCCTGCAGACTGAAGGGTCCCAGCTTCGATTCCGGTCAAGGACACATGCCCGGATTGCAGGCTCAATCCCCGGTGTGGGGCGTGCAGGAGGCAGCCAATGAATTATTCTCTCTCAGCAGTGATGTTTCTCTCTCTCTCTCTCTCTCCCTCTTCCTTCCTCTCTGAAATCAATAAAAATATATTTAAAAAAATAAAAAGAGTAGCATTTCCAGCTTTGGAGTAAGAGGGATGAGGGCTCGTTCTGGGACTTGGTGCCTCTTCAACTTCATCCCACCCCCACCCTGGAGTTGCCCCCCCCAACCCCCACCCCCCACCCCTGCCGCCCCGAATGACTCACACTCCTGGAAACATGACTGATGACCTCAGGATGAGTAAGAGGCCCATGCGCGTCATGGCCCGACAGCTGGGAGGGTGAATGAGTTCAGTGCTCCCTGAGCAGGGCCCTGAGGCATGTGCCAGGGGTCCTTGCGAGGGGCAGGGGTCACAGGACCCTGGAGAGGAAGGAGCGCAGCTTTATTTAGCCATGAGTTCGGGGTCCTGTGCCCTAGGCCCCCTGCTTCCAACCCCTGAGTGATGCTGGCCTTCCCCGTGGGGGGTGGCAGCCCACCACCCGCTGGGCTGCCTGAGCAGTGGGCGCAGGGTGGAGGCCCTCAGGGAACTCCAGAACACTGTGGTTCTCTGACCCTGGCACCCCTGGCCTCACCCCAGCACAGCCAGGCCCCAGGCAACCCTGAACTTGGCAGCTCAGCTTTGGCTGCTTTGAAAGAGCCCTAATCCAGGGCCCAACCGACAGGGTGTGTGCGCAGTGGGTGTGTGTGTTCACACTCTCCTGTACACCCTAATCCAGAGTGCAGTCAAGCAAATATTTTCGGCCTGTTTTCCACTTTCCATGTGCCTCATTTCTGAACGTTTAGTGGGAATGGGATCACAGCAAAGGAATGTATTAATTCGACGCGTTTTGAAATGTCTCATTTACATTCTTGGAGTTCAGGTGCAAGCTGACCCTGCTAATATCAGCAAAACAACATGCAATCTAGAGGCCTGGCTCTTGGTAAATAGGGCTGAAGCATCAGTTTCCCCATACCTGAAATGGGCGTAGCCAGCACATGGACGGCGCGGAAAACAACGCCAGGACTGTGAAGCACGAGGCGGCCCCGCCTTCATGTTCTCTGCAACCCCCACAGCCCGTGTCCTCACTCAGAGCCTCAGCCCCTCCCACAGCCACTCCCACCTGAAAATGGGGCTCCACGAGGATATCAGAGGTGTCACCTGGGACCCACCGTGATGGCCTTGGATTGCTCAAGACAGGAGCGGTGCGTTAGCTAGAAAGGAACTAGGACTCGGAGGAACATGCGAGGATGAGTCCTGGACAGCGGGGCTGGAACATAAGTGAGCAAAACAAACCAACCGACGGGGAGCCCCCTGCTACCCTCCCCGCCAGAAAGGATGGGCCCACGCTCCACCATCCCTTCTATTAACATGAGCCTTAGTCGTTTAAATGTCATTTGCCGCCTGGCTGGCGTAGTTCAGTGGTTGAGCATCGACCTATGAACCAAGAGGTCATGGTTCGATTCCTGGTCAGGGTATATGTCCAGTTGCAGGCTCCATCCCCAGTGAGGGGTGTGCAGGAGGCAGCTGATCAATGATTCTCTCTCAATCACTGATGTTTCTCTCTCTCTCTCCCTCTCCTTTCCTCTCTGAAATCAATAAAGAATATATATATTAAATGTCATTTCTTAGAAACTCCATATAAAGCCAGAATAAACCTTAAGCAATAAACTCAGGTGTGGAAGAGAGATTACTGTCTTCCTTTCCTCTGACTCAGCTGAGACCCCTGGCACCGGAGTGGGAGGATATTCATCACAGTCCATTCGTGATCCCCCTGCCCTTTTCTTAGCATCAGGATTGACTTTATTTTGGGGATGGATTATAAACCTAGACATACAACCTAAAACTTCTAACAGAGATCAGAGGAGAAAATTTCCGTAACATTGCAAAAGGCAGAGGTTTCTTAAACAGCTCACACAGGTTTCTTAAACAGGTCACAAAAGCAGGAACCATTTTTTTTTTAAATTGCGAAATTGGACTTCAAATTTTTTTTTAAATCAAAAGACATTATTAAGAAAATAGACAAGCCAGTCCACAAAGAAATATTCACGAAATATAGGTTGTCCCCAAAAATGTATACACACACTTTGAATACTTAGAAAGACAGTGTTTATTAAAATACACTTCATTTTCAAAATTGAGCTATTAGCTGTTAAAGTGTGTATACATTTTTTCGGGATACGCTGTATATATCTGATAAAGTTCTGATATCTGGTATTGAATATATAAAGAATACCAATAGATCAATAATAAAAGAAGAAAAAAAACCCTCACACAAGAAATGAAAGAGAGCAAAAGACTTGACCAGACATGTCACAAAAGAAGATTACAACTGGCCAATAAACAAATGGAAATTGCTCAACATCATTGTGTTAATCAGAAGATGCAAATTAAAACCACAATGCAAATACATTTCACACCCACTGGAATGGCTAAACTTAAAAGACCAACAACACCAAATGTTGGCGAAGACCTGGAGTACCTGGAACTCAGACGTTGTTGGTGGGGGTGTAAAATGGCACAACCATTGTGGAAAACTATTTGGCAGTTTCTTATAACGTTAAACACAGACCTACTTTATGATTCACCGATTCCATTCCCAACTATGTACCCAAGAGAAATGAAAACATATTCACACACACACAAAAAAAAAACTTGTCCAAAAATGTTCACAGCAGTAGTATTGACAAGGAGGAGGGGGGTAGCAAGAACTGAAAACAACCCAAATGTGCATCTAGATGTGAATAAATGAACAAACTGAGGTTCCTTCTTACAGTAGACTATTACTCAATAATAGAAATGAACTAACCGCTGATAGATGCTACATGGTTGAACCTCAGCAACATTATGCTGAAAGAATCAGCACAAAAGAGAACATACGGTACAATGTTATTTAAATTAAGTCCCAGAACAGGCAAAACTAATCTATGATGATAGAAATCAGGACGTTGGTTGCCTCCGGGTAGGGGGTGGGGATCGACAGAAAAGTTCTGAGAATATAATGTGCAGCATGCTGATTATCATTATAATTAATAATACTTTTTTTTTAAAGGAAGAAAGTGGGGGAAAAGATGGAGACGTAGTTACATTGGTGTATGCGTCTGTCAAAATGCACTGAATTTTACACTTAAGATCCATCCATCACACAGTATGTGGAGTATACCTCAATACAGAACAAAAGCAGTTCCCAGGGGCTGAGAGAGGGGGAACTGGGGATCTGTGTTTAATTGGTATAGTTTTAGTTTTGCAAGATGAACAAGTTCTGGAGATAAGTTGCAAAACAATGCAGATATACGTAACACTTAGAAACGGTTAAAATGGTAATTTGTATGTTATGCATATTGGACCACAATTTTTAAAAAATGTTTGCTATTTTTAAAATTTTTTATATTTTATTGATTTTTTACAGAGAGGAAGGGAGAGGGATAGAGAGTTAGAAATATTGATGAGAGAGAAACATCCATCAGCTGCCTCCTGCACACCCCCTACTGGGGATGTGCCTGCAACCAAGGTACATGCCCTTGACCGTAATCAAACCTGGGACCCCTCAGTCTGCAGGCCGACGCTCTATCCACTGAGCCAAACCGGTCAGGGCTGGACCACAATTTAACAAACAAACCAAATATGCTACCACATACAACCTAACAAACACTTATTTATGAGGATGCAAACACAAACAACTTAATTTCTTAATATAATTTCTTGAAGTAGAAGAGGCAAGGTAGATCGTATGTTATGTCTATGTCACCACAGCACAATACACTATAAAATGAAATAAAACCTTGGGTGTGGCCATGCTCCGCCCTCGGGGCACCCAGCCTGGCTCTGGCTGGCTGCTGGCAGGTAGTGTGTCCCCTAAAGGCAGGATCACCCCCTTGTTTACGGCACCACGGTGGGTTTGGAAGGGGAGACGGTCTCAAATGCTCACATGGCTTGTGCTACTGGAAGCACAAAGTTCCAGCAGGACTTCCTGATGAATCCTACCCTGAAGAGCCTGGTTTCTCGTGTCTGCCCCACTCCCACCAGATACCCTGGACCCTGATACAGTCACAGCCGGTCAAGGCGGCTGGCCCCTCCCACATTCTCTAGGCGCTGCCAGCCGGCTCAGTGAAGGGACTGCCCATGGGGACGCTGGTCCCCGAAGCCCTTTGGACTGTGCTCTCCCTGTGAGCCTCCCTGATGCGGATGCAGGCTGGTCACCTTGCCTTGGTCCCAGGCAGAGGACAAAGCTGTTCTGAATGTCTGGCGGCAATGCCCAACATCCCGCTCTCTTTGCAGACATTCAGAGAAAGTGGAGTTGGGGGAAGGGGTCTTGAATTCTCCAGAGGGTGACCTCGCTCTCCACCTCAGGCCTTGCTACCCCCGTGTTCTCCGAGGGCACCTTCTCCGCCCACCGCGGCGCCGTGGCGGTGCTCTAGTAAGCAGTGGGCAGAGTCCCCGTCACCCTTGCTGATTAGACCCTGCGCGGCTCTCCGGCCTCTGCAGGGGAGCGCTGCCTTCTGGGAAAAGGAGAGAGAAGTGGCACTCCCTGAGCATCTCCCGTGGCCGGGTCTGTGTTAAAGGGTTATGTCATCTGGTCCTCACAATGCCCA
>NW_005871333.1:1523807-1525405 GCF_000147115.1 Myotis lucifugus | reverse complement strand
TTAACCTCTTCCCGACAACCCCTTCCCTTGCTGGATTCGGACACTCCTTCCACGGAGACACATTCCAAGGGCGTGGCCGAGAAACGCTCCCTGGAAGAGGGAAGGTGGGGTTTTAATTTTTCAGAAATGCATCGGGAAAGTAGAGGTAAGCCTCGCGATTCTAAGTGTGTTGCAAAGGTAGGTGGAGGAATGAGCTTAGCGTGTCCTGGAGTCTGAAGGGGGCGCTGTGTCTGGACTGGGGGAGGGGACGGGATTTTCAGCACAGGCACCGGCGTCCCCTGCAGCCCTTCAAAGACTACCTGAGTGGTGCCGTGGGCAGCTGGACTGGGCCTGGGGCTCGAAAGAGAGATCTGAGCTAGAGCTGGATCGGGAATTGTATGGACAAGAGCTCCCTCAGGATCGCCTGGTCGTTCGGTCCCCAGAGCCTGCCACCGTGAAATGCAGAACGTTTGATGGAGGCAGTGACTGAGTGTTAGCAGACGCCCTCGCTGTGGCCAAGGCGCTTATGATACCGAAAAGAGATTCTAGAGGAGCAGCCTCTGTCCCGGGCCCCACCCCCCGTCTGGTGTTTCCACATCTCACTCCAGGTTGCTGGACCCAGAGGCACCCCGCTGAGGAGCAGGAGCACATCTTCCCATCGCAGGTTTCTTCTCAGGCCCACCTGCCCTGTGTTTCCCCGGCTTTCCCTCCGAGGCCTCTGGTTCCACAATCCAATCTCCGAACCGGAACCTCCCAGCCACAGCAGGACCCCGATCGCCAGGCCCCAAGTGCACACACAGGTGCCTCAGCGATGCTCTCCACAGACCCACCCTCACATCCCGACCCAAAGACGCTCCGCCGAAAGGCGGAGGCCGGCTTCTCGCAGACAGGGAAACGGTCCCAATGGTGAGTGGGCAGCGCCTTGATTCCACTTGGGCATCACTCGGAAAACTGATTGGGTCCAAAACTCCATGAGCTGTCAGAGATCGGAGCCCGATGCCCGAAAACCAGGCAGGCCCGGACACGCCACCCTCCTGCCCGGGAAAGGACAGCGGAGGCTGCGGGCCCCTCTGGTTCCCGCAGAGCCAGAGGCAGGAGGCAGGTCCCGACAGAGGCGTGGAGAATGCCAGGCTGTGAGGCCCACCTGCCACCCTGACCCCGTGATCGCAAAAGTCTCTTCCTTTTGGAAATCACGGGGCGGGGGTTAGCTGAGGGAGACGAGGAGCCAGTTAACGTTTGGGCACGCTACCCTCGTTGTGAGAATCCTACAAACGTGCGTCCGCATTCCTCACCCAATAGATCTGGGGATTTTAAAAAAGGGTTAGCATGATGTCTTTTTAAATATTTGGAAATATTCCCCACCCCCACCGCCAAAGTGGAGTGCTTGTTTTTTAAAAATAAACACGAGGCGGGGATGCTGCGCCCCTCGCATAGGTGAGTGTTGTGTAAGCCGGCCCGCCCATCGGCCGTGGGTGGGAACTGCCCACAGCTGCCACCCCCTCCTAACAACTCCTGGGGGCACACCCTGCTCATTAGGCCCGCCACACCCAGCCGCCCCGGCTCCTGGGTTCAACCAGAATGCCAGAGCGGGTGGCGGCTTCTTGGAACCCTGAACAATG
>NW_005871333.1:1512477-1523134 GCF_000147115.1 Myotis lucifugus | reverse complement strand
GCTGCCTGACCCAGCCCGACCTGGGGTCACCGCCCCCACCCCAAGATAATCCTGACCTCGCTCCCCTTCCTCCAGGGCCCCCCTTGTTCGCAGGGCCGTCTCCCTCGGGCACCCCGTGGCATGAGGAAGGACGGGCGGGCTGCCGGCTTGGCCCCACCTGGGAAGTACATCCCACGGGAACTGCTGCTAACTCCGGATAAACCGGATCGGGGTTAGGCGGGTGGCGACAGGCTGCTATTTGTGGAGGCTCCTGGCCTTTGTGCTCCCGTGACACCGGAGGGTGAGGGCAGCAGCCGCGCTGCCCAGTCACGGGATCGGCCTGCCGGTGAGCCCGGATGGAGTCGCAGGCCGGGGGCTGGCGGCACGGAGTCTTCAGAGAGGCGCCACGCTGCCAGGAAAGAGCCCTGCCGGGACCCAGGGCCCCATGCAGCAGGCAGCCCCGCCACTACCCGGCTGGCGCCTCCCTCTCCAGGGCCCCCTCGGTCCAATGCGGGGTTGGACTGGCCGAGAGCCTCCCTTCACAAGTCCTCCAGGGGCATTAGGCTGCGTTTCCCCACTCCCGGCCCTCCACGCTTCTCCCAATAAAACCCCCTCCCATTGAGGGATTCGAGTGAACTTCTGTCTAAACGAAAGGCTGGGCAGGGAGTGGTGGCAGCTGTGCTGTGCACACTGTGCAGGTGCAGCTCTGGGCGGGCAGCCTGGGGCCTCCTGAGAGAGGAGGACCCACTGAGAGTGGGGGGCGGGGGGGACCCCACTGGGCCCCTCCCACATGGCTCCCACTCCACACCCAGACCCGAGAGGCTCACCCGCTCTCTCCGGGTCTCCGAAGCCAGCTGAGGCCCTTGGGCAGGGTGGGCGAGCTGAGCCCCTCAGTGTCAAGGCCCAGCCACAGGCCTCGAGGAAGAGGCGGAGGGGGAACTGAGCACAGTGGAGTAACGTCCCTGCCAGCCCTGCTGCTGCCCCTGCTGTTGACCTCTTAGGACAATGCACCGCAGACACGCACTTACTCGCACGTCGCAAGTCCACTGGGAAGGCCCACACCGAAGACGCGGGCACTGGTTAATGATTCGCAGCGCTGGTTTTGGTGGACAAAGTGTTTTTCCACAGGTGATGTCATTTGAACTGCAAAACAATAAGATATTTTCTCACTTAATAGAGCAGAAAACTAAAGCTCAGAAAGTTTAAGCAACTTGTTTCAAGGATCCCAACCAGGAAGGGATAAAATTAGAAGTGGCCGAATTCCAGGGACCGTGTTTTCTCTAGGACGCCGTGCCCCTCTCCCCAGGCCCCGGGGACCCCGAAAGGCTCCACGGTGGGTGCAGGCGCCCCCAGCTAGCAAGGCTATGCATCTGCCATCCAGACGGCCTAGGGAGCCACCCTACTGCTGCCCTGGGCCCTGTGTGGGTTTCTTTCCTCCTGCTAACCCCTTAGAGACAGAGACCCATAACTCTCTTCAAATCTCCGAAAGCCAGAGAAGCAGGGACTGGCCACCTTCTGTGGGGACCAGGATGGGAGGAGCAGGACGCAGATGGGACAGGGTAGGGACGGGCCAGTGTGAGGATGAACTCTCCGCCATGACAACTGCCCGGAACTGCTTTGGAGGATGGCAAGCTCCCCGTCCCTGGAGGAATGCAAGCAGATTGGGTAACCATTCGGCCTTGGAATGTGACAGAGGAAACGCGACCCCTGGAATGCTCAGCATGGGGAAAGAGTGGGCCGCGTGATCTTCGCACTTCCTCACACCGAGAGCCTGTGATGAAATGGGAACTATCTCAGATTCTGTTCAGGCCTGAGTTCCCCCCTGAGCGCCATATTGGATCAGGATGGGTTGTTGGGGAGTCTCTCTGCCTCCTGCCGCTGGACTGGGATAGAGTTGGGGTGGTGGCTCCCAGACGCAGCAGGCTGAGGGTCTGACACGGGAGGGTTCTGGAGCTCCCTGCCCTGAGGTCTGCGTGCTTGGAGGCCGTCATAGCTGCCCTCCCTGAGAGGTCACTGGGGCGGCCCCACTGACCTGGGCAGGCAGCCAGGCACCTGCCTGGGCCTCCCTGGCAGCTGTCGCCTTTGCCGCAGTGACCAAAGTGGGTTGTCAGGCCGGGTCAAGGTAAGCCTTGTGTTGGCCATGGGTGACGGCCAGCCACCTGCATTCAGCAGCTAGCCGGCCGAGTCCTGGCCGTGCCTCTTGGCAACTGGCCCAGATCTTTCTGGGGACTTCTGGGTACCTGGGATCCAGATTTTCAGGTGGAGAGCTTTGCTAATAGCATGCCCGCACTGTCCACTGGGCACCCCACACTACAAAAGGTCTGCTAGTTCCCTGAGGGTCTGGAGAAACAGGATCAGCCCCCCAGGATCGGGCTCTATTAATGAATAGAGGGCACCTTCCCTCTCCAACCACAGCCTCCTGGCCACTCACCTGCTGTTTGGGATTCGGTCCCTTGCCAACCCCCCCCCCCCCAAGGCATTCGCTGCCAACCTGGGGAGGGGGGCACAGCCACACTTCAGGCGTGGCCCAGCCTGGCCCATGTTCTTCTCAGAGTCCGGGAGCTACTCTCACTCGTACCTTCCATCCAAAGTGCCGACTGTGCTCATGTACCCTGCAAACCAAAAAACAAAAACAAAAACAAAAACAAAAACAAAAACAAAAGACAAGTAACCACCTCATAAAAACGTGCAAAGGATACATCTAGGCAGGTCCCTGACCCGGCTCGGCCACTTACTTGCTGTGTCAGTCTGGCCAGGTACCTTAACCTCTCTGTGCCTGTTTGCAGCCAGTAGGGGCAGAGCTGAGAAATAGTGGCAGCCTGTGGCTTTCTAACTCCATTGCCAAATGGGGGAGGGGTAGCTGATTAGGGTGTGAAGGGCAAACTGATCAGTTAGCAGCGGTTCTCAACCTGTGGGTCGCGACCCCTTTGGCGGTCGAACGACCCTTTCACAGGGGTCGCCTAAGACCATCCTGCCTATCAGATATTTACATGACGATTCACAACAGTAGCAACATTACAGTGATGAAGTAGCAACGAAAATAATTTTATGGTTGGGTCACAACATGAGGAACTGTATTTAAAGGGCCAGAAGGTTGAGAACCACTGAGTTAGGGATTCTCAGAAAAGGCCTGACCAAGCAGGGGTGGGAATGATGGCAGAGGAAGCTCGGCCGACCCTGAGCAAGCCGAGCGAGCGTGCTGTGTGGCCTTGGATGAGTCGCTTCCACTCTCTGGGCCCCACCTCCCTCGTGTTGCAAGGAGGAAGGATGGCTGCAGAATGATGCCATTCGTCATGATGCAGGGCTGAGTGTGTTGGAGTCACCGTAAGTACTTTATCTCACATGATCCCTGCAACAACCCTGTGGAGTAGGTATCTGTAGCCTCCTTTTGCAGATGACAACCAGGAAGGTCAGGGAAGTTAAGCGACTTGTCCAAGGAAACTTAGCTAATGAGTGACTCAGCGGGACTTCAGGCCTCGAATGGCTGACGAGCCCCATCACCCCGTCCCTGTGCCTGAGAAGTGGCGTCCCTGCACGGTGCCCGGTGTCCTGGCCTTCCCAGCGTACCTGTCCCTAGAGAAGAACCAGGTGGCTCTGGGAGGCCCTTTCTCCTGTCAAAGCAGAGCCAGTCCTCCCAGGGTCTGATGAGTCTGACTTCAAGACTGACCGAGGTAAAGGAAAGACCCCCACACCCCCCTCTCTTTCCTCCCTCCCTCCCTCTCTCCTTCCCTCTCTTCCTTATTGAGGTGAAATTCACATAACATAAAAGCAACCGTTTTCAAGTGTACAATTCAGTGGCATTCAGTCCATTCAGTGTTGTGCAACCACCACCACTACCATTTTATCACCCAGAAGAAACCCCCACGCCCATTACTCTGTCATGGCCCCTGCCTCCCTTTCCCAGCCTCGGCAGTCACCAAGCTGCTTTCTGTCTCTGGGCTTACTGTTCCGGGAATGGAATAAACAGAACGGTACCACACATGACCCTTCATGTCGGGCTCCAAGCACACTTTCTGACCACACTTTCTGCAAGTCCCTGAGGAAGGAGACGCAGGGGCCTCTTCTTTTGTCTCGGACTCTGACCCCTGGCTCTGACCCCACTTCCCTCATTGCCCTGAGCCCCTGCCCTCAGCTCATCCACTCTATGCCATTTCCCATTTCTCATAACTACCCTGAGCAGAGGACTTGGATGGGTCATAGCGTCATTTAACAATAGCCAATGGGAGAGCAGAAACCAGGTACACAATCATCACAACAGTGTGATCAAGCGGCTAGGGCTTCTTCCAGAGCGAGGAGCCCAGAGGGAGGCCCGTAACCCAGCCTGGGGGTGAGAAGGGTCAGGAAAGATAACATAGAGGAAACTGGGGGTGGTCTGTCTTGGTCACTTTGTTTCCTCGGCATTTACCACATTTCCTGGCACCCAGAACAAGATGAATGAACTGTTCAATTCAATCAATCAATCCATCAGTCAATCAACCAATCAGTGCAGTTCTCAGCTGAGGCTGAAGGATGAGTGAGAGTTGTCTGTACCGGAAATAGCTTGTCTGAAGACTTGGAGGCAAAGGTTGGGCCCTGTAATACCTGAGAGACCAGGTGAAGGTTGAAGGGTGGGAGGTGGGGGAGGGGGCGGACGGGAGGGAAGAGGCCAGGGCCTGCAGGGCCTTGGGAGCTGAAGGAAAAGGAGTTCGCCTTTACCCTGAGCCAGCAGAGGAACCACCCAAGGGTTCCAAGCAGATCTGCATTTTAGAAAGTTATCGCTTTAATCTAGATGAGAGATTCTGATGACTCGAGGATGTGCTAGGAGACAACATTGTTCTCGCCCTCCTGCAGCGGCTGTTCCAATGGGGAACGGGGGTGCTCAGTGCATCCTGAGAACAATACAGAATCACAAGGGTGCAGGTGCTCCGAGGGATGCCGTGGGCCAGGGAAGTCCTCCCCAATACAAGGACCTTTATTTAAATCAACACCTGAGAAATGAGCCCTGGCCCATGTGCTCAGTGGTTAGAGCGTCGGCTGGAGCACCAAAGGGTCTCGGGTTAGATTCCTGGTCAAGGGCACATGCCTGGATTTCGGGTTCACTCCCCATTCCCGTTGGAGAGGGTGCGGGAGGCAACCAGTAGATGTGTCTCTCTCACATCAATGTTCCTTTCTCTCTGTGTCCCGCCCTCTCTCCCTTCCACTCTCTCTGAAAGGCAATGGGAAAAAATATCCTCTGCTGAGGATGAACAACCACAACGAAAACCTGAGAAATGAGTAGGAGTTTGTCAGTTCCAGAGAAAGGCCAAGAGCTTTCCAGACTACCCTGAAGCTTTGAGGAAGGTCCGGAGCGACATGTGTTGAAGGAACTGAGAAAGTCCCGCGTGGCCGTTGTGGAAGTGTGAGTCTGGGAGTGTGATGAGCTGAGGCTGGGGAGATAAGCAGGGGCCAGACCCCGAAGAACCCTCTTGCACATTCTGGACTTGCCCTTAGCCAAGCAGGAAGTCTTCGATGATATAAGATCCTGTTTTGAAAAGTAGGGTCACTTGCATTTCTCCTTTGCATTTCCGCGCATGTGACCTGCGTCCTGGTCAGCGCAGTCATCTGCCTGCCTTGGACGTGGGGTTAGGATTAGCCAAGAAGCACATGCAGGGGAGGAGCTAGTAACATGTGGCTCCTGACACTCCAAAAATAAGATTGTTCAGCCAGACAACAGTCTTGAGAGAATAGTTGTTTAGAATAGTTGTCTTGAGAGAATAGGATTTTCTGGACGCCTTTAACTTCCTCTTTAAGATACCCAGGAGCGCCCTAACCGGTTTGGCTCAGTGGATGGAGCGTCAGCCTGCGGACTCAAGGGTCCCAGGTTCGATTCCGGTCAAGGGCATGTACCTTGGTTGTGGATCCATCCCCAGTAGGAGGTGTGTAGGAGGCAGCTGATCGATGTTTCTCTCTCATCGATGTTTCTAACTCTCTATCCCTCTCCCTTCCTCTCTGTAAAAAATCAATAAAATATATATAAAAAAAAGAGAGACCCAGGAGCAAGCCTGGCAGGAGAGACTGTGGGGCTTTACCCGAAGAGGAGGACCACCCAGAGAGCCCCGATCTTCCGTCTGCAGGGCAGTGGGGGGCACGAGAGGGGAAACAGGTGTGGAAGGAGATTGGGGTGCATCCTGATTGTTCATCTTCCAGTTGAAGCCCAGAGAGCAGAGGTGTCTTCGATTGGCGGGGGGGGGGGGGGGGGTCCCTCATATATCTACCTAGAAGTCTTCACATCGAAGGACACGTGGTGGTTGGTGTGGCCAGGCACAGGGACGGTTTGGATTTCTCCTTCTCAAGCCACTCCAGGTCCCCATGCGGTGTTCATGTTCCAATCACGGTGGCACTAGATCTTTAGCTGTGGGTTTCCTATAAGAAACGAACCAGAATCAGATAGATTGAAAGTCCGCTAAACTCTTTTTTCATTTATTTTGACTTTTTTAAAAAAAAATTAAATATAGCCCTGACCCATTTGGCTCAGTGGATAGAGCGTCGGCCTGTGGACTGAAGGGTCCCAGGTTTGATTCCGACCAAGGGCACGTACTGTGGTTGTGGGCACATCCCCAGTAGGGGGTGTGCAGGAGGCAGCTCATCGATGTTTCTCTCTCATCGATGTTTCTAACTCTCTATCCCTCTCCCTTCCTCTCTGTAAAAAATCAATAAAATATATTTTTAAAAATAAATTAAATATAAACAGACACTTGGGGGGGTGAGAGCATGTGCAGGGAGGTGGGGGTGGGGAGGTAAATGGGGGGGAAGGAGACATATGTACTTCTATTTGTAATACTTTAATCAATAATTTAAAATTTTAAAACAAAACAAAATAAATATAATACTCAAAAAATATATATCTTTATTGACTTCAGAGAGGAAGGGAGAGGGAGAGAGAAAGACATCAAACCATGACCTCCTGGCTCATAGGTCGACGCTCAACCACTGAGCCAACATGGCTGGGCCACTATTTCGACTTTTATCCTAGTATCAGCCAAGTGTGTGCAGCATTGCTTTCCGAACATTGCTGATACAAGTTACAAGGTCCGTCTTGGCGTGGCTTTTTCTTTGTCTCCTGAGTTATGGGGCTTCTGCTTGGCTAGTGTTCAGGCAGGTCTCAAGGCTGGTTCTATAATTTAGCTGTAATTTTGACGTAGTTATGGGAGGAGGGAACGCAGCATTTTCCTACTCGGCATCTTGACCGGAATCCTGCTAAGCCTGGAGGAAAATGTACCGGACAACAACCAAAGGCCTTGACTGGGGCCTGTCACAGTCTCCACAGTTCATTCCTAACACAACCCCAGGGCCCAGGCCCTGCAGCGGCAGGAAACAAACAGTGAACACACAGAACCAGTTTGGCGTGGGGGCTGCAGCGTGAGGACTGGCAGCGGCTGAATTGGCCGGGTGAGGGATGCTGGGGGCTTGAGGGAGGCTGGTGACGGTGGGGCTGGATAGAACATTCCGATTGGAAACATTCTTAGGAGGTGAGGCAGGGCGTGGTGATGGTGAGGGAGAGAGGGGAGTCGAGGGCAGGAAGAGGCAAGCAAAGACGGCGCGGTGAGCCGTGCAGGCTGTGGGGCCACGGTCAGGGAGACGCCGGCTGGGGTGTGTCTGCAGGATTCGGCCACAGGGAAGTAGTCCCAGGGCAGTGGGCGTGGAAGCAGACTGGAGTGGGTTGAGGGAAGAGTGGGAGGTGAGGAAGTGGTACAGCAAGAAAAGATGCCTCCTCTGAGACTCTTGCCTGGGAGGCTGAGGGGGTGGGGTCAAGGGAGGGTTCTTGTCTTTTTTAAGATGGTGACACCAGACCTCACTTAACGCTGATGGGCAGGGGCCTTGGGGAGGCAGAGGCCAGTGGCAGAAGAACAAGAGGAAAATGATTGACAAGGGCCCCTGAGAAGAAGGAAGGCGATGGGACCGAGAGCCGGGGAGGCAGGAACCTTGGGGGGCCCAGAGGGTCCCTTCTCTGTTCAAGTCGGTGCAGGAGGGAAGGCAGGCCTGAGGATCTAGCCATGGCTGGGTGAGGACACCCCCTTCTGAGAGCCCCCCTGTTCTATGAAGTGGGAGGTGGCCTGGGATTTTCTCCAGAAGGAAATTCCTAGCTGGGTCTCCCGTCCTGCCCGTGCTCTGAGCCAGGCCGGCCCTGGCCCTGGCCCTGCAGCAGGACGCCCGCACCTGCAAAGCCAGCCAGCTCCTCGCCATGGGCCTGGGCCGCCCTGCCCCGCCCAGCTCCTCCTTGGCCTCCAAGTTTCTATTCCTAGAACCAGACAGCCTTGGACTTCTAGGAGCCCCCTCTTGCCCTCCCGACCACCCCCGCCACCAGGCCCTCACAGGCTGCCTGCCCAGAACCCTTCCTCCCCACCCCTCACCTCATCCTGCACGAGTCCTCCTAGAGCAGTGGTTCTCAACCTTGGCTGCACATTAGAATCACCTGGGAATCTTTTTTAAATCCTGATTTCTGGGCCTCATCCTCCGGAAATTCTGTTTCTTTGTTACTAATGTTGTGGCCTCACCCCATAACAAAGAAACAGAATTTCCGGAGGATGAGGCCCAGAAATCAGGATTTTAAAAAGAACCACTGTCCTAGAGTGTGATGGCCCCCCTCCAATCATCACCCCTTCTGCAGCTCCCAGGACCTCAATGAGAGCTCCTATTTTAGGAAAAGTCTCAGTGGTACCTGCACGAACCACACTGCTGACATAAGAAACGCCCAAACCTGTGGAGAATTTTGATAAAGAGTTTATTTCAGCCAAACTGATAACATTGGCCAGGAAACAAGGCCTCAAATGCTCCTGAGAATAAGTTTTGCAGCTTCTTTTATGCATTTGAAATTAAGGAGGGGATGCACGTGGAGGTGGGAGAAAGCATGGCAGGGGTTCGATTGTAGGATAGTTAGCAAGGTCGTGTTGCACCAGAACAACAGTCAGGGCTTGCTTAAGGCGGAGATAAAACTTTCCCTAAAAAGTTATGTGCCTGGGGCATGACTACCCACCATGACCTGCCGAGTTAGGAACTTATGATCAGATCACCTGGGAGGTTACTTTCCATAGAAGCCTTTTTTTCATCCACATCCACAACACTGTATACATCTTCTTTGAGAGGCTCAGTGCACTTGGAATTACTTGACGCTACCCCCATATGCCAAGGACAGGGGTGTTTGTGTGTGTGTGTGTGTGTGCGTGTGTGTGTGCACGCGTGAGATCTCTACCTCCCCAGCAGGGAGGACACTGTGGCACAAACAGGCACTACATTGGGCCCTCAAAATCTCAGATTACATTTCCATCATCTCCTGCAATCAGCCCAAAGCTCCACAGATGGGAACTCCTTCCCCGGCCCCAAAGCTGCCGCCCACTTCCTTTTCCCACTGGGACTTTGCACAGGCAGTTCCCTCAGCCAGGCCCGCTGCCCCCACTCCATCCTGTGCAGACATCCACGCCTCTTACAGCCCAGGGCCCTTCCAGGGGAATCTGCTCTGAAACCCCCACCCGCCACAGGCCAAACCACGCAGCACCTTCCACCCTGAATGTCTGTCTTCCCCGTCCTTCCACTCCTACCAGAGGTGACCTCCTCGAGGGAACTTGTGCTGGGTACTCTGTGGACATTTCAAATGAAAACATCTGACGGGGAGGCAGAGACGCCTAAACAACACACACACAGAGAGTATCCTATACGACTGTCTCCTGTAGGCCTTTCATGGCGTCACGTACTCAGTGGGGACACAAACAAGTTTCTGAATGAATGAGATGTTTTCCCCTCAAACCCGGAGGATATGGTGGTGATGGTCTCTGCCTCCGTATTCCTTTTTTAAGCGAATTTAATTCGGTTCTCCTAGGTTTACGTGAAAAGAGTGTCTGTCTTCATCAGGGAACAAAGTCTGTCTTTTCAGGATTGTTCCATCTTTCTTTGAGAAACAAATGCAGGCCTTATGCAGCGGATCAAGGTAGCGACTGTATTTGCCAGGGGACCAGACACGCCGGTGCGTAAGGGAAAAGGAATTTCTCCCGGAGCTGATAATTGCCAACACGTTCAGCAACGCTTGTCTCTTGGGCTTCTGAACAAGACCACAAATGTGAAGGCCGAGGAAATCCGCGAAGCACTGAAACAAGGAGCAAACTATATTGCTATTCGTTAGTTTATTTCCCCTGCTAATGTTTCATGATTGTATTTAGTTCAGCAAGTAGAGTCATGGGGATTCTCAGAAACTGCCTAAGTTTGCATGCCCAGGGACAGAGAGGAGTGGTGGTTGCCAGGGATGTGGGGAGGGGAGGAGGGAACGGGAGGGACTGCTTTAGCGGGTCAGCGTTTCCTTCTGGGCTGAGGAAAGTGTGTGGGAACTAGATCGAGGTGGTGGTTGTACAACATGGTGAATATAGCACTCGATGTCACTACGTTTTCCACTTTCTCAGGGTGGGTGGAGGGGTGGATAAATCTGACACAACCCACAAGCTGAACTGTGGGGACAAACAGTGGATTCCAGACAGCGAGCTCGGTTGCAGAAGCCCAGCCGTGGTGAGAGGCCAGGCTGGCTGCTTTCCCACGCGTGGCTTCAGCCCAGAGAAAGCGTTCAGAGACCAGCCACAGATCTGCACAACAGACGTGCTGAGTACTGCATGGCGTACCCCAGGAAAGTGCGGGGTTCTGCTGGGAACAAGACAGACAGGCCCTGGCCCAGTGATGG
>NW_005871333.1:1487681-1512377 GCF_000147115.1 Myotis lucifugus | reverse complement strand
TACGTTTTCCACTTTAAAATGGTTGCTTTTGTGTGAACTTCACCTCAATAAAAAAAGTTAGGTATCACCTGAATTACACGGAACCCTTTCGAAAGGCCCTATGGGATAAGGCAGAGCTAGGTGCCAAAAGAGCCCGGATCGAAGGCCCCATGGCACCCTAAACTTCACCCTCGGGCAGGAATGGGTCCCCCCGCCCTGCATAAGCAGGGGCATGTTCTCCTCGGCCTCAGAGACACTCAGCTGAGCCCCACGGAAACGGGCCGAACGCGCTGGGCTTGTTTCTCCCTGGGCTGCACGGGCACTTGGGAAGGGGTTTAGTTCGACTGAGGACTTTCTAGTTCCCGAGGTGGAGCCTGAGGCAGGGTTTTATTATTTTTCCATCAAACAAGTGGAACTTTCCAGAGACAACTCGCAGATGGTGGGGAGAGCCCCATGGCTTCCCTGGGGCATCTGTCCACCAGGGCCCAGTGGAGAGGAAGCAGGAGGACCCACCCCCAGGGCAGAGCCCGGGGCAGAGTTCCTCCCCACGCCAGGCACGTCCTGCAGAGGCCGAGGCCGGCTGGCTGCACGGCAGGAAGGCGAGTGGACTTGTCCCAGCAGCTCCCAGCTCCCCAGACGGTCCTTTTGTTGCCTTGTCAGGGGAGGAGCCGCCTCTGTCACGAGAGCCAGGGCAGGAGGACGAGCAGTGTCCAGACGGGGTGCGTGGCCGGCCTGGAGCGGAGGCCCTCAGCCCTCCTCCTCTCCGGGGCCAGCGGGGGCTGGGCCGCCCACGTCCAAGGAGCCCATCCATCCTTTAAACACAGAGGCCCAAAGGGAACGCACACCCTACCATTTCAAACGTGGCCCTGGAGCCAGAGCGCAGCGGCTGTCCTATAATCAAGTTGCATCCGTCCACTCTATAACCGAGGGCTGTGGGGTTTAACCACTTCAGCTTCCTCCTGTTTTTTTAGCACCTCACCCAGGTCTTCACAGACATCATCTCATTCAGTCGCCCGAGAGACAGACGGGGCTGGACGTCTTGGAAAGCAGCGGCTCCTGGAGAAATTCCCCTTTCCCTTATGTGGGGGCCATCCCGTGGGCAAGGACAGCCTGGCCACCAAGTCGTGCTCACTCGGGGCAGCCCAGGCCCAGCAGAAAGGGAGAGTCCCTGGGCCCCTCACCCAGACACCGTTCCCGAAGGAGTGGCCTCTGCTCATCCCTAAAAGCTCAATGTTGTTGGGAATGGAATCAATAGAGTTTGCAGGTCCCTGAGCGGGTTGGGACCAAGATAGCCCAGACTGAGAGGTGACTGCAAAATCCCCCCGTTGGACCCTGTTAGGTTTGGGGCCCTGGCGGAGGTGGCCCCTTCTTGGTTTTCTCAAGACAAGACAGAAAGCTGTCCGGATGCTTTGCACAGAGCAGGCCTGCTAATGCCTCCATGTAAATGCCCGGTGACCCCACCTCTCCCGTGGCCGTGGGGTGAAGAGGCGGAAGTTTTACAGGCAGAGCTGACTTGGAAGTGTTACTGGAAGATAAAATGTCGCGGAAGCGCCTGGCGTGAGAGGCGAGCACAGACGCACGCACGCTGGCTTCTGCCGACAGCACACTCCCCGAGGCTCACGGAAGCACCTGCCTCCCGGAGGCGCACACCACGGGGAGACACATGGGCTGCTCAGCAAAGCAAAGGTCCACTGAGACACCCCAGGCGCTGTGTCATCTGCTCAGGGGCAAGAGGTCACTACGAGTACCCCATCCCCTCGCACCCCAGATCCTCTCAAAAGGGAAAAGAGGAGATGCCGTGATCCTTCTGACGAGGGAGCTCATTAATACCATCCTTACCCGCCCCCTTTACAGACGTAAACACTAAGGCTCAGGGAGGTTCCATGGCTTTCTCCCAACCCCAACAGCCAGAGAGTAGTGGGGGCAGCCGAGCAGTCAGGGGCCCCCCCCGACTCACGGTTGGTGCTCTTGGGTCCCCCAGAGGATGAGGCCTGCAGGCCCAGCTTGTCCCGGCAGATTTGGGCTAATTCTCAGCAGCTGCCGACACTGTGAGCATTAATTAAGGACAAGTGTGTCTCCCCACCATTCACGCCCCAAGGAAGGGCACAGAGCAGCAGTCCCCATCTGTCTGGGTCTCCCGGTTGACAGGACACCGACACAGGGTGGAGGTGGGGGTGGGCCTGGCTGATGCTTCTGCGTGGCCACACCTAACACCTCCCGCTTCTACTGAAAAGGGAGACCTGGTTGTCTGCAGGGCCCTTTCCTGGGCGGGATCCCATTTGACCCCCTGGACCATCTGAATGATCCCTTCAATTGCTTCTTTGAAGATTCTTGGGTTTCCAGACACAACCTGTTCAAACAAAACACCCCCAGGAAGGGACAGCACCTTGAACTGTTATTGGCTCACACCTCCATGGTAGTTGGCAGCGAGCTGAGAATCAGGCCCCGAGAAGCTGGAAACAGGACTGGGAGGGTCCAGAGAGAGCAGCCTGAGGAAGGAGGCCGGGAGCTGCGAGCCCCGCCCAGCAGCCCACCTCCCGGTGCTGCAGAAAGAGGTTCCGGGCAGACCATCCCCTGCTTCCCTCACCACCCGAGACACCAACTGGAACCACAAAGCCAAAGGCAGAAAAGACCAGAAGGAAAAGAGAAGTGACAGGAGAGGCGAGAAGAAAAGGTGGAATAAACCGACCATAAGAGGCTCTTCGATCTTAATTCATTTTATTCTACAAAATGCTACTCAATTGAAAGTGGAAAAGCTAACCAAAAAAAAAAAAAAAAATGCAAAGGGAAAAAAAAAGTCTCAATATGTTCTTTCTTCCATAGCAGCAAGCTTTTTCTAACAAGCTTTCTTTAGTGCAAATACTGTAGGCTTGTATTACAGTAAAGTAACGAAACGAGAACAAAGACACCACCAGGGATGCTTCGGAGCAGAGATACTCCTCAATGTTCAGAACTATACAAAGGTCGTGGCGCTCACGGTCCTGCCTGTTTGGAGCCGTTCCTACGGGACCGTTTCACCAATAGAGAAAAAAGACGCTCGGGACGGTGCTAAGTTCCCACAGGGCTACAGGAACCTCGCACAGGCTGTTCGCCTCCGGGATCTGAGGGCAGACGTTACGCCACGTCATCGACATCTCAAATACGGACGCACAAAGCTCCCCGCTTCCCACTGTACACCCAAATACATATGTACATCTCCCACCGCAGGAAAGACGCCCCGATACCCACTCTTTGTACAAAGGTGAATGTTTTCTCCCTCGACAGCAAGTAACCACAAACTAAAATAGCTGGAATAAACCTTTAATCATACAGAGGAAAGAGTCTTTAGGGGACAGGGCAGGACCTTTTGTTGTGTTCTCTCACGATGTAGACTTCTCGGGGACCACTGTCCCCAGAGGAGTGACAATCCATCTTTAAAAAAACAGAACCTTTTTATACAGTTTATACAGCGCAAGTCACAAATCATTTCAGGAACAAAAAAAGCATCATTAGCCTAATTTTAAAAAATAAGGAAGAAAGAGAGGGAGAGAGGAACGGAGTACTTTAATGCTATCTGTTTCTATTCAGGCTTGGTACAGCACGAAGATGTAAACATTTAAAATAAATAATAAAATAAACGTCCTTTTCTTCTCCCCCTCCCCTCCCCACACCCTCCTCAGAATTTGACCCCGCCCCTCCTGAACATGTCAGCACTGGAAAATTCAAAACCCTTTGTTGATGTCTGGCCAAAGCACTAGAAGCATGAGGAGATGTCAAATGAGTGGTGGGGTGACTGGGTTTCCTTTTGAAAAGCTGCAGGAGGACACGGGCACACCTGGAAATGCACACACACACACACACACCCTCACATACACATGTGCACACACACACACACACACACATGCACACCCCAACCTGTTAATAAATAGTGAGATGCTGGTTGTGAAGATGAATGCCAAAAAGACTCAACAAGCAGAAAGTAGCAAGACCCCTTTACTTACATTTTTTAAAAGCAAGTTATACATACCCTATTGGTCCACAAATTCTATAAGGACTCAGGTGACCCCTCCAACCATCCGAGGAGTGCAAAGGAGCACATCACAAGGTAGAGAGAAGAAGAGATTTAGAGGTGGAAGCATATTGTAGGGGATGGGTCTTCGAGAATAAACCTCAGACTGAAGACAATCTTGCCTTGGTTTTTTTGAAGAAAGACCTTCTCATCTCCAACTTTTTGTTTATCCATTTCTTGGGGGCCTTTACGAAGGCACCCCATTCCTTAGTCTCATCTGAAAGAGGATATATTTAAAAGTGCCTAACACAGTGCCTGGCACATAGTAGGTGCTTATACTTTTCCTTCTTAAAGGGACCTCACCGATGTCTGGTCAGGAGGAAATCACCCTGAAAGTTAAATGGGGAGGTTGCCAGGAGCGCGGCTGGTCCATCAAGGACGGGGCAGAAAAGTCCCCATGCGCGTGGAGTCGAGCCCACCTGACACGTGGAGCCAAGTGGGAGCAGAGAGGAAACTCCTTTCCCCGGAGCCCGAGGAAGGGCAGCAGCAGCCTCGGATGGCTCTTGGCTTTGAGACACTGGATGACTGGCCAGTGGACACACCTGGCCGTTCACACAGGCAGAACAATGGTATCTTTCTGCAAACCTCCCCAGTGAGTTCTCTGCTTAGAGCTGGCTCCAGCGATTTCCTAAGCCTCGCCTGGGACCTCCTCTCCTTCCTGTGTCAGCAGCTGTCCCCTCCACCGGCCAGGAGGACTGCTCCCAGCGAGGCCAGCCAGGTGGCCAAGGCTGTGTTTCACACTCACTTGTCAGAGGCCTGCCCTGAGCTGTCCCAGGGCTGCCAGCAGCCCAGCTGGAGTCCCGCCAGCTGCCTCCCTGCTGGGGACACAGGGGCAGCACAGCGGTTCCCGGCCCCAGGGCAAAGCCCCCGCTGCAGCTGTTCTAGCTGGAGCACCGGAGGAGGAAGCAGCGGGCCTGCCGTCCGGCGATTCTGGAGCACAGGGGTGCGTGTGCATGAACTCGGAGGACAAGCCAGAGGAAGCACCTGAGGATGGGCTCCCGACAGGTGCAGCAGCTGCCTTCCCCCTAAACCTCCCAGCCGCCTCCTAGAACACAGCGAGGGCCCGGGAGGGGCTGGGGCTTTGCCTGCTGCTGGTCCCAAAGCCAGCGCAGCTTGAAATCTGCACAGAAGCCGAATTCCATCTCAGGAATGTCCAGCTTGGCCCGTGTCACAGACTGTGGCCTGCCTTGGGGTCAGTGCTGTGCAAACTAGGGCATGAAGGGGCTTTGAGAAATGAAACACCAGAAAGCAGCTGAGAGAGAAAGAGAGAGAGAGAGAGAGAGAGAGAGAGAGAGAGAGAGAGAGAGGAGTTCCCACTTGGCCACAAACACCTGTTGAGATGAAGCAGCTCCTCCGAGCTGGGCACCTGTTTCTTTGCCGACTCCTGCTCCCCCTGGCCGACTGCTTCATTGATTAACCTGAAGCCGGAAGCCCTCCTGCCCCTTCTAATTAGGCACACCCCTCCCTGAGCCTCTGGAAGCAGAGGGCAGCATCGCAGCCAGGGATTGTGGGAAACGGCATCTGTAAAGTATGTTCAGACAACATCCTTTTCTCTTGACATCTCCTTCCACACACAGCTTCCAGTCCCCGCGGGCTGTGCATTCTAAGCACACACCATCCCACTCTGTGTCTAGTAGGCAACAGACATGACACTGACCAGCACAGAGGCCCAGGTGTGTGAAGGAACAGGTGAGATCTAAGTGCCACTGCTCTCTCCTTTGACCCCCCCACTGGGTTTGATTTAAATAACAGGAAATAGTTTAAGTGATCATACGACAATCTCTAGAGCTGGGTCAGGACAGCGGGGGCTGCCTCAGAGCGCCAGCCCAGCAGAGGCCAAGAAGGCTCGGAGAAAGAGGCTGGGAGGGCGGCAGGCAGGGGCCAGAAGAGCTTCCCTCCCCTCCCCCTGTGGGAAGGGGGCAGCTGCATCTGGCAGTGAGAGCATCTCAGCTCATCTCGCATCTCAGCAGCCCCCAGGAATGGTGCACAAGCCGTCGGACCCGAAGAGCACACTGGGGTGAGGGGGATGGGGAGTCTAAAGAGAAAGCACTTGACCCATCCAATGGCCATGGGCACTTCAGAGAGATGAGCAGCCAAGACAGGGCAAGCCAGGTACCAGGGCAGGTGTGAGGCAAACCCCACTCCGCTGGCCGCCTCCTCCCTCCCCTGCCTTCCATCCACAGCGAAGGTGCCTTTGAAGCTTGGGGAGGGGCCACCTGCAGCCACCTGGGGAGGGTCCAGGCCCAAGCTCATTAAATCTCTGTGGGTGGCGTCACCCTAGGAGCCAGGGTGGGGAGGGCAGAGCCGCTGGGACAAGGAGTGACGTGTGGTTCCGAGGGAGGGACACCTCCCTGGTCTGCAGAGAAGGGTCCAGGGGCAGAGAGGCGAGGCAGTAATTACAGGAGACGTCCTGCTCAAGACAGCAGGTGAAGGAAGCCGCGAGAACACCGTGTGGCTTGTTGGCACTATTCCTGGCCTGTTAATTAGGCGTTTGGCAAACACAACCTGTGCCCTGGCTGTCTCCCTCACACCCTGTCTTCTGGCCAAGCCGCTCCGCGAGAGCCGAGAGCCGAACCCGATGGTGGGGAGGAAGGTGCTCTGAGCCTCTGTGCCGGTGCATCTCCTCCAGAGCCCACGGAGCGCTGCCGGGACCTCTGGAGACGGCGGTGATGGGGAGTGTCGGGGAGGAAGGTTCCGTATTGCACATTGTCCCCTCTGGACAGTCCGCCCCAGCAGAAGAGCCACCTGCTGCCCCATCTCCAGAAACAAAGTTTTAACAGTCAGACCACCCAGATGAAATGTCATGGCAAACTTGATAAAAACCAAGAGGAAGTGAAACTGACACTGGGGGTAGAAGGGGCAAATAGGGGGAAGGTGAAACCAACAGGCCACGGGCATGCTCGGCGGGGCAGGGCAGGGCACCATCACTCCAGAGACGTTTCGTAACCAAGGGACAGGAATGGTCCACACCAGCTTCAGGCGCTTCAGAAGCCGGAGAGCTGCCCGAGCCCACCAAGTTCTCCAAGGCGTTTCAAGAAACAGGATTCGCTTTGCAAGGTGGACGAGGGAGGAGGTTTCATGACTTCTCAGCGATCTCACCCAGGTCGGTCCTCCAGCGCCTCATGCCCGCGCCTCCTCGGTCCCAGGGCCGGGAAGCTCGCTGGCAGGGCCCCCTCGTGCCCTCGCGGCCCCGGAGCGCTGGAAGGTGCTGGTCCCAGGGGAGGAGGCAGCGATGAGGACCCCTGGCCGCTGGTTACAGGGCCAGCAGGGTGGGCGAGTTCAAGGAGTCTGAGGACTGGTCCCCGCTGCTACTGCTCCTGCGGTGAGCCTTGGAGCAGGACTCGGAGGGCGAGGCGGGCGACTCCTGCTCCAGGACGCTGGGGTAGGTGAAGACGAGGTTCGAGGTGCCCGGAGTGATGGCAGGCGTGGAGGTCACCACGATGGGGGTGTGCAGGGGCTCCTCCCCGTAGAAGCCCCCGGCAATGCTGATGGGCTTGATGACGGAGCGCTGGCCCTTGTCCAGCCCCGCCGAGGAGGACGAGGGGCTGTCCTCTTCCAGCGGCTCCTGCTTCACCACCACGGCGCCCCCGCCGCGCAGGGGCTGCAGCCCAGAGGCCGGGGGCGACCGGCGCTCCTCTGGGCTGATCTTGCACACGGGCCCGTGGGCCACCAGCATGAACTCCAGCTTCTCCTTCTCCTTCTGCAGCTCGGCGATCTCTTTCTGCAGGCCTGACTTCTCCTCCTCCAGCTCCTCCGTCTCTGCGGGAGAAAGAGAGGCACGTAAGGGACTGCGACCTGCCAGGGACCTGCTTGGAGCAGGCAGTTCAGATCCAGACAACAAAGCGAACCCAGCCATGTCCTCAGAGGACCGATTGTGGGAGCAGCCAGCGCACATCGGCCACAGACCCCACTGCTGCCGAGTCACTGGGGGCTCAAGGTTCCCTCTATTTCCAAAGCTCCAGATCGAGGAGGCGGCAGAGGGCCTGGAGGAAAGGTGAAATGACACCTTGCGCGGCCACGACTGAGCGCTTACGTTGTGCCAGGCACCGAGGGAAGCATTTCATAGGCCTTTTCTCATCTCATCCTCTAGCAGGTTTTTGAAGCAGGTATTATCATCGACCCATTCTGCAGGTAAGGAGACGGGTTCAGAGAGGTGTAGTCATTTGCCCGAAGTCACAGAGCCAACAGGTAAGTAGCCCCAGACTTGACTCCAGTTTTCTGCCTCCAGAGCCCACAGCCTGCAGGGGGGGGCGCGGGGGGGGGGGCGGGATGCACTAAACTCCAAGCAGGATGACAGTGGAGACCAGGGGTCCTCAAACTACGGCCCGTGGGCCACATGCAAATACAAATATTGTATTTGTTCCCGTTTTGTTTTTTTTACTTCAAAATAAGATATGTGCAGTGTGCATAGGAATTTGTTCATAGTTTTTTTTTAAACTATAGTCCGGCCCTCCAACGGTCTGAGGGACAGTGAACTGGCCCCCTGTTTAAAAAGTTTGAGGACCCCTGGTGGAGACTGTGCGCACTGGAGCCTAGGACACGGCCTGGCTTGTGGTCGGGTCATCACAGCCCCTCCTCCCCTTTCCGCTCTGATTTCAGAAGCGTGTGTTTCAGGACGCAGAGAACCCTGCCGGGCATTCAGGTCAGCCCCCCTGTTAGCGGATGAGGAGCCTGGCAGCCAGGCGGGCACCTGAGGACGGCAGGGACCTCAGCCCCTCCTTCCACACAAAGCCAGAGCAGCAGCACATGCACGCACACACACACACACACACACACACACACACACACACATGCACGCGAGAGGTAGTCATGGCAGCCGAGAAGGTGTGTGTCACCAGCCTCCTCCCACTTTTCCCCTCGCACGGGTTCCCGTTCAAGCACGAGGCGAACGGGGCCAGAGCGTCACCGAATGGAGTAGGGCATATTCCGGAGTGAAAAAAGTTTCCATCTGTCTCAAGGGTCTGATGAACGTCATGAGCTTCTGAGAGGTTTCCTGTGGAGGATGTGGCTCAGGGGCCTGGGTGGCTGGGCTGGGGGTGGGGAGGCGGGGAGCGGGGTGTGAGGCTTCTGGGCTGGTGGTAAGGAGCGCCCAGGGTAGACCCAGAGGGCCTGGCTCCTTGAATGGTTGGGGAGGGGAGGTCTCCCCAAGGAGTGCTGACCACTCATGGGCCCGCCTCACGTGGCAACAGAAAACCCCCCTCACCCTCCCGACTTTCAGGAACACCTCCAGGGGGCATCAGTACAGGCATCACAGCATCCACGCAGGGCACATGCAACACCCAAGAGCGAGGGCCCCAGGGTGGACGAGAGGAGCTGAAGCAGGCGAGTGGTACCGGGGAGGATTACATAAGGGGATGGGATGCGCAAGGTAACGGGTGATTTCCAAAGCCCCATACTGGCTGGTCTCTGTAAGGACCATGCCAGGGTCTCCCTCATCTCCTCACTTAGAAACACACTACCCAGGAGGGCCTGTCTTAGCTGCGGGTTTCCTCCACGGGGTGGACGGCCCCTCCTGCAGAGCAGGCTCTGAGCGAGTTGTGTGACATTGGTCAGGTCAAGCTTTGGGGCGGAGCCATGGGCCCCCAGGTGTGGGCAACGAGGCGGCAGGGGAGAGTGACAACGAGGGCAGAAGGAGGTTCCAGGCCACAGCTTCAGGCTCCTAGCAGAGGTGGAGAACCTCCTGCCCACGAAGGTGTGAGAAAGCCCCAGGACAGCACCACTCCGCCGACATGTGACCGTCTCCACAAGACCCAGAGGGCATCAAGACCAGACAGCAGGTGCCCCCAGCCCCAATCCAGTCACTTCTGTGAGCTGGGCCCCTCCTGCTGGCCGTAGGCATGGGGGCAGCTGGGAACTTGGGAGGCAGCCCTGGAGAGGGCAGGTCTAGGCCTGCCTTGGCTCCCGGGGCCTGGCAATGCCCACAGTCTGCCATCCCTCACCGGGAGCCCAGCAGGTCTGAGAGCAGGGGACACTCAGACACCGAGTGAGAAAGGGCACCAGGCCCACTGAGCGGTCCAGCTCTTCTCTCTGGGGCCCAGGCTGGTGCCAAAGGCCAGCTCCCTCCTTCCCTCTCCCTCAACCAGGCCAGTGCTACCCGACATGCACCAAGGAAGGAACGTGCATCACCACGAACCCATCTGTAGGCCACTAGTGGGCAGGAGAAGGCGGGAGGCCAGGAGCCTGAGGCCCCCCGCAGCCCACCCGGAGGCACCCCCACCTCCCCCCCGCAGATTCCTCACCGCCTGCAGCTTCTCCGTCAGCTCCCTACGGCGGTTCCGGCACTTGGCAGCGGCGAGCTTGTTCCTTTCCCTCCGGATTCGACGCTTCTCCTCCTCTTCAGGGGACAGCTAGAGGCCAAGGCAGAGCGTCCTGGTTAGGTTCAGGGATGGTGCCCCAGCTTTTTTTTTAAAATATATTTTATTGATTTTTTACAGAGAGGAAGGGAGAGGGATAGAGAGTTAGAAACATGGATGAGAGAGAAACACTGATCAGCTGCCTCCTGCACACTTCCCACTGGGGATGTGCCCGCAACCAAGATACATGCCCTTGACCGGAATCGAACCTGGGACCCTTGAGTCCGCAGGCCGACGCTCTATCCACTGAGCCAAACCGGTTAGGGCCAGCTTTTTGTTTTTTAGCTGCATTTTAAGTAGGGCGGGAAGCCCCTCTGGGACTGGGGAGGGAGGGAGGAAGGCAAGAGGAGCTCGGCCAGGCTCAGAGGACACCGAGGGCTGAGCCCACCCACAGGTGATGCCCACGTGCACAAGGAGGACAGCGCAGCCACGGGTCAGGGACGTGGCCCAGGCGTGACGGCAGCAGCATCTGTCATGTCAGCCCCGAGGCTGCGCCAAGGCCAGCGAGAGGGAGATGGGCTGCTTCCCCCAGGGAGCCCCCTCGTGCCAGCCAGGCCCGGCCCCACCTGCGACAGCAGCTTCTCCCAAACCCGGGCTAATTACCCCTCCCATCCCTGCCTGCTCTGCAAGCCTCATTATCCCCATTTGGCTAAGTGGCTGGGCCCCGAGTAAGAACCACCCTGCAGGTGGGGGAGGTGGGGGTAGGGGGATGGTCTGTTGCCAGAGGGAGGGTCAAGGATGCCACCCCACCCCGACCTCCTCTGCCAGCGGCTCTCAGTTCCACCCCAGGCCCACACCGCGAGGCAGGACAGGATGGGCCAAAGGGGAGAAGCCCTCAGGCACCTCAATTCCCGCTGCCCACCACATCCGCTCGATCAGCAAACAAGCGCCTTCTACGCACCAGGCACGGTTTGAGGGGCTCGGGATTTATCCGAGGACGGAGTGAGCAAACCTCCCTGCAGAGCTCAGTCCGGCTTCTTACAACGAGGCTGGTGAGGGGCCGTGACTCATGCCACAGGGCAAGACCTCTGCTCCACTCGGCAGTGCTGACACAGCCCATCCAGGGCCCTGGCCCAATGCCCCGCAGGCGGAGGTGACACAGGACATGGCTGCGGGCCAAGGCAGAGGGCAGCTCAAAAGGAAAGACCATCCCGTGCGGTTATCCGACACGGACGGCACACCCATGTGCCAAGCGCCGTCCTGGGGGCTTAGAAGACTCTGAGGGGCTAGGACCTGGGTCTCACTCTAGGGACACTTGGGCAAGAAAGCCAAAGCCACTCTTGGAGGGGAGCAGAGACGCTGCCCGCTGAGGGATGCCCCGGGGGGGGGGAGGGGCAGGCCCCTGGCTGGGCCCACGCGGAGTCCCTGGGACGCTCCCTGAGCCTCAGCTCGGTTGCTGTGCTGTGCCATCCGGAACAGCAAAGCAGGGCACAGCCTCAGAGGACGCACCCATCCCTGTCGACACTGAGGTGACCCCGTGGCCCCACGCTGCCCGAGCCCTGTATCCAAATTCTCCCAACACTGGCATGAAAATGTGCCAGTTACTGCCCAGACACAGACAAGCTCATCACACCTGCTCAGCTTTGAAATCCTTCCCCCAGCAGGCCCCATACAGGGCCCAGAGGGAGGTGGGACGCCTGGGGGGCCGGGGAGACCGCCAGGGCCTCCCAGCAGTCAGTCCCTGCCTCCCGGGGCTCCGCTGGGCCGAGCGCCCACCCCTCTGTGTCTGCCCTGAGAGCCCTTCACTCCCAGGATGTCAGACCACACTCCTCCACCTCCTCCGCCGCTCCCACCTCCGGGGTGAAGACCCAGGCCAGCTCCTCTCTCTCCAGCTCCTCCCTCGCTGTGTCCCTCAGCCCCGGCAGCGGCCGCCAGGTGCGATGCACGGAGCAGTCCAGCAGGTAGCATCCCTAAGAGTCCTCAGGCCCCTTCCAAAACCTGATCCCACAGCCCAGTCCCACCTCCACGTCCCTCAAGTCCCGGCCTCAGCCCCAGAGAGCCACGGGCTCCACATCCTCTCTTCTGAGAGGTATCAGGCCGGCGGGGAGCAGAACCCAGCAACGGCCTTTCTGTGTGGCCTGGGACGAATCACCGAACCTGCTGAGCCTCAGGCTTCCCATCTGTAAAATGGGATCAGCAGGACCTGCCCTGCCTTCCACAAATTGTCTGTGATGATCAGATGAGATGCAGCGTGTGAATCCTCTAACTAGAAAGCGCTAGGAAGGAGATGCGATCCCGAGGTCTCCTCTCGAGTGCTTTTTCTGAGTCCCAGCAGAGTCCAAGTGGACCGGACACCCTGCTCCGTGCGGGGCCAGCCGCCTGGCTGAGGTCATGAGGCCACTGTGCCGAGGCCCTGAATACTTGCTGCTCCTCCACGTGTCTCAACCTGAGCCCACAGTTATCAAGGGAGCCTGATGGCCCTGCTGCAGTCCTGGGTTCAGGCTCCCCGTGAGGCTCTGCTAGCCCCTCCCCCACACGGATGGACGGCAGGGATGGTCCACTTGGGCCTCCCTTCCCCTTGGCTGCTTCAGGACAACTTCCGGCCTCCCCATTGGCCTAGAAGTCTCTTTCCTATCTGGTACGGTCTGGGGCGGGCAACCTGTGGGAGCTGTGGGCATAGGAAGTGTTCAGGGGTGGTGACATCAACATGGTTACCGCTTGAGTGTGTCAGCACTACCGTGTACCCACCCACAAGCCACACACACCCTCCCCTCCCTGTCTCCTCCGTCACCGCCCCTGGGCTCAGAGGGAGCCTTGGGCAGGCCGGAGGAGGGCAGGGAGGCACCAGGCCGGCTCCTGTAGCAGGCCCCGCCCCTGGGGGAGGTCAGGAAGGCAGAAGCAAGCTTCAGGGAAAAGACCCGAGGGCTAGGAACCAGAGAGCCAAGGTGGAGGATGCTACCGCCCGGGCTTCGCCCAGGCTTCCTCCAAGCTGCCGGATGATTGTCTGAACTCCTAATTGACAAAGACATGAAATAAAATGCTCCTGGCTCTCTCCCTCCCTCTCAAAAAAAGGAAGGAAATTTTCCAGACATATTGTCTTAGGGCACGCCTAGATGGTGCAGTGGGAAAACCACAGGGCTGGAGGTCAAGGGAGGTGGATCCCAGTCCTGGCTCTGCACTAATTTTCTGTGTGACCCTGGCCAAGGCCCTTTTCCTGCCTGGGCCTCAGTTTCCCCATCTGTAAAATGGGTACAGAGGCAACATTTTTAAAAGCTGGTCTCCAAAATCCCTTCCAGATATAAACCTCTAAATCTGGTGTGAGCTAAACCCAGAAAAGGATGAAGAGTGTTCAGTGCATCTCGCTTTGTTGTTCTCCTAGCCCCAGAGTCCCTCTCACAAGCCTGGCTGTCTCTCAGGAGTCGCACACAGGGAGAATCCAGCTCCCCAGGGACTGCAGAGCGTGGCACCGTGGGCTCCCTGAAGGAAGCAGGCTTATAAAAGACACGAGGATCACTGCTACTGCAATATCCGCAACTGCAGTTATGGAAGCAATGGTGAGGGGAATCCTGGCCACTTGCCCCCCCACCCACCCGACCCCAGCAGAAGCCCAACAGCAACTGTGAGCTGTATCGCTTACAGCATCCCTTACGCACCCCTCCCATGCCACCCTGCATGGTCCTGCTGCGAACAGAACAAGCCAGCACGCAGTGGATACAGGGCCCCTGCAGAAGCTTCCGGCTCCTTGGAGAGCGACCCTTGTAATTCCAGGTATCCTGGGTCACGATTACCCAGAGGACCGTGTTTAAAGGTCCTTGTACTGGAACACTGTGATGCTGTCATCGGAGGGGTTCTCCAGGTCAACACTTGATTTGAAAAAGGGATTCCCCTCCTACAGCATGTCCCCTTCCCTGGACTCCTGGTGGCATGGCCTGCAGATCACTGCACAGGGAGTCCCGGGCACTGGGTTCTAGTCCAGACTCCTCTCGCATTGCCGAGTGGCCCCAGGCAGGGATGTCTGAGCTTTGGTCCAGTCATCTGTGAAGGGGTACGTGTGGGGCACTTGGACAGCTCATACCCTCCTTCCTGGAATTATGCATGATTCTGCGGGCTCTTTCTGGAATCAGGGGGCCTGGGCTGCCTGGCTCCCTGTTGATGCACCCAGGGGCCTTCTGGTGGATGCTGCCTCGAGGGCAGAGGCCCCACCATTTTCTGGTCCCTCCCAGCCAGCTGATTCCTCCCAGCTGAGCCCCTTGAGGAAAACAAGGCTGACGCCTGACCTCCCACCCTCACCCCGGGTCAGCTGAAGCAGCTGGGCAGGCTCCCAGGACCCCCGTCCTGCCCCCTGGAACACTCATCCCAGGCACTCACCCTGCTTCACTGGAGGCCAAGGACACCTTAGTGGAAGGAAGTAAAGTACTGTGGGCGGAACCGGCCTAGAGTGCGACCCTTTGGGTCTGCTGGGCGGCTTGTCTGCACCAGATACTGGGAGACAGTGAAGGGCTAATCCCAGAAAGCTGGCCAGGGCTCGCTGGCTGCTTGTCCTGTGGCCACTCTGCCACGGATCAAGCAGGACACTGCTGTAGGCAGGTCCCAACAGTCCTCCCCATTTGCTGACACCTCACCACTTACAAGGTGTTTCCCACGCCTGACCGCCTTCGAGTGGCAACAAGTCTTGGCTGGGAGGTACCCTGATCCCTATCCTGCCGCTGAGGAAGCTGAGACAGGGCTTCTAAGGGACATGGGAGGCGACAGAGCTGGACCTGACCTCACGTCTCCACCCCTGCCTCCAAGGATGGAAATCACGTGCTTCTGGCACCTCGTTTTTTTCTCTTCCCAGTGACCCCAGAACACTGACCCTGCTCCCCACCAGGCTGCAAAAACACCGTGTCACGAGGCCCCGAAAGCCACCAACGTGGCTTTTCTATGCAGATCTGAGCTGTACCTGCTCATCTCTCCTCCTGCGACCCACAGTGGTGCCGATGGTCTTGATCACGCCGGGTCTCGGGAGGGCCATGTGCCCAGGGACAGAGGCCAGGCCCGGCAGGGGGCTGTAGGGGTGCGAGCGGGGGTACGGGTTGGACATGGAGGTGATCACTGTGGGCTGCACCATCCACTGCAGGTCCTGGCTGGTCGTGATGGCGTTGATGGTGGGGATGAAGGCACTGCCGGAGCCAGGCATATCGACCCGGAATTTCTGAAATGAGAAAAAACAGGATTGAGCCGAGAAGTGCTGAGCAGAACAGGACACGCAGAGACAAGAGGCAAAAGCCAGCTGAAAGCAGGGTCAATGCTTGGGGGACCAAGGACACTGGTGGGCTTCCCTGGACAAATCCCGCACATCCAAGAATCAGGGGAATCCTAACTATTCCTGGGTCCCTGTGTGAGACCGGCTCCCTGAATGAAGTCCTGGGGACTCCATCCCTCAGTGAGAATGTCGTTATATTCCAAGTGACTTCTAGCACAGATGTGGTCCTAGCCGCTCACACTCGGCAGGCCCTCCCTGGGTCCCTCCAGGCCAGCTATGTGCACATCTGCAGGAGGGCTGGCCTCCCCCCTGAGCCTCCTGAGGCCCCGGGTCACCTGCCAATTATTCCCAGGGCCAGGAAGCCTATTGTGCCTGCTTTCGTCACTTTCCAAGCAGGATCGGAATGAAGCTGTGACCCCATCATCAGGGTGAGGTCAGGGCCATGAAAAGGTGTCCCCCCGCCCATGAGACTAAAAGTGGTAGCATGAGCTGCCAGACCCCCCCTGACTGCCCTTGACCTCCACCTTGCCCTTCACCCCCTCTTGCTTGGGACAGACATGCTGTGTCTCTCCTGTCTACATATCTATCTACCTGTGTTCAACCATGCATCTGTGGGACACGGGAGCTGCCAGCTCAGACTTTTCTCTCTCTCTCTCGTAATTCACGCCCAGGCCACACTGCAGCGCCCTCTGAACACGCTGCAGGAAGCATTCTCTTTAAAGTGTACAGTGACGACAGAGAACAAAAGCTAAACTGGGCCGTGCTCCCCGGAAGCTGGGTTTGACCTTTCCTCGGAGCAGCTACTAGAAAGTGAGAGAAGGAGGGAGAAAGAAGGGACACCCCCCTCCCACAAACACACAGCTTTCGGGGAAGAGCTCCCCGAACAGAACCCTCATCCTCAGAAGTTTCCTGTTTCTACAAAAAGAGCCTGCAGATCCTTTCTCCCCGACTCTGGTGGGTCAGATGACGACAGCAATAACAGCACGTACGGAGCACGCACTAAGGGACAGGCACGGTGGCATTGTACCTCGATTACTCACCCATTCTCCCCCCCCAGGGAAGCGCTACCATGATCGCCATTTTAGAGGCAGAAAGGTAGGCTAAAGAGATGGCCTCCTCCCAGGCCACGCTGCTAATGAAGCCAGGTCACCTGTCAAGGAGGCCAGAGTTCTCACACAAAGTACAGCCCAGGTGCTGACCCCACTGCCCTCAGACAGAGCATCAGGTCATCTCTGCCGAGGTCCCCGCAGACCTCGCCTCTCACCCAGGAGGCCCCGCAGCTCTGAGACCTCCGATGAAATCCTGCTGTCATTACGCCATCATTAGCATGGGCACGACAGCACCTCCCCGCACTCGGGCCCAATCACACCAACCAGGACCAGCGGGATCAGCAGCAATGGCAGCTGCCCCCACCACTGTCTCTGCCGCTGGCGATGCACCTCACTGGACCTGAGGGAGCCGAGAATCCTTCCTGGCTCGTTCCCCTTCCAACGGCCTGACCCCCTGACCCTGACCCCTGACCCTAGTCCGGGTGGCAGCATGCGCTGCCTCACCTCCCAGACGGCCCCAGGCCAGAAGCATTCAATGAAGAGAGGGACCCAGCACAAGGGATTCTGGGATTCCATGAAGCACGCCACCCAGTGCAATAAATTCAGGGATTGTGTGGTGCTTCCAGTGCAATGGATTCTGGGATTCCGTGAGGAGAGCTGCCCAGTGCAAGGGATTCTGTGTTGCCTCAGAGGGCAGACAACTGGGCTTTTTTTATCAGGAGCTGACTGCAAAGAAGGTGTATATGGGTGTGCGCGTGTGTGTGCATGTGCGTGTGTGTGTGTGTGTGTGTGTGTGCATGGTGTGAGGGAGGGAAGGGTGCAGTGAACAAGGAAGGACTCCATGGAGAAACGATCTTTAGGAAGAAAACAGACAACCAGGGCGAGGCTTTGAGGAGGCAGAGCACTGAGAGCGTGCAGAAGCACTGGGCCCAGACGGCTGTTTCTCAGGCTGCGAGGGGGGAGGGGGGTGCGCTGGCAGGGAGTCAGCACTGCACTTGGGAGTCGTCCGGAGGCCTGGACTTGAGGCCTTGGCAAATCTGAGGACTCAGTTTCCCTGCCTACGTGGGAATGCTAACACCACACTCCCTGCCCTGTGCCGAGGGTTAAATTAGTAGCTACTTGTAATCACAGGCTATGAAAGCACGCGCATGGTTCTCAGCCCCGGCTGCACATTAGAATAGTCTGAGGAGCTTTTTCAAAACACCAAGGCCGGAGCCAGCCTCGCCATTAGCGTTCGAAAATAACTGGTTTGGGGTAGGGTTCTGATAAGGTATTTTTAAAAACCACCTGGGGAGATTCTAATGTGCAGCCAGGGTTGAGAAATGCCGCAAACAGATGGGAGGCGGCATCGCCATTGCTGTCACCACCACCATCGCGTTATCATCGTCATCGTCGGGCGCTCTGCACGGGTGGCTCCGGGGAGAACTGCCAGTGCCCCACTCCTGAGGAGCACCCACCATTTCACTCCATTTCTCTCCCAAGTCAGGGCGGTGGGTCTGAAGGACCCCTGAGGCATCCAGGGTTTAATGTGACCTTGACCTCCATCTATAGGGTGGGGTGGGGAACTGTCAGCTTTCCTTTCCAGAAAGCACCCAAGAAATTCACTCCTCATTCCAAGCACCCAAAGAGCCCCCATTCCAGTCCAGGGGGAGCAGAAAATCAGAAGCAAAGCTTGGACACTACGATCCCTTAGGAGAAGGTGGAGGACTCGGCCCCTCGCAGGGCCCTGCAGTCCCTGCAGTCCCTGGCTCCATGGCAGGGAATGTGCTCCCGGCCCCCAGCCAGATCCAGATTCCTTGCAGCGATGGCTTGGTCTAGACAAAACAAGACAGCAATAAAAGCAAGACAGAGGTAATGACTGCCTCTAAATGCAGGTACACCTTGTTTGAGAGGGAGCTAAAGCCATCTGGATAACACCCCGGCTGTAAACACCGTCCCATCCCCAGAGGGGACTGGGGCTGATAAAGAAGGCTTTGTCTCCCAGAGGAGCCTCTGCGAGACACACAGAAGTTTAAGTGAGATCTGGCAGATGTCTTGTCTCACCTCTGAAGGTGTTATTCAGAGGAGAGGTGAGGCGAGGAGTTTGTGGTCCGGGCCTGGCATTCCTCTATGCCAACAGGCCCAAGATAAATCACTGGGGTTAAAGCGTGGTTCTCTAAGACCGGGTTACACTGAACAGAAACTAAGATGAGGTTCCCAGTTGCGGGCATTAGGGTAGTTGGATTCCTGCTGCAGCACCAGGTGTGTGCTGGGCATGGGGGGCTAGAGGAGGTGACCCGGGACCTCCCTTGGCTCCTCTGGGGTCCCCCAGCTCCCCCCGGAAGCTCCACGTCTAGGGACAGGTTCAAAGATGCTAGATGTCTGTGTGGCACTCCAACCTGGCAAACCCTCCAAGTGCTGTAGTTAATTGTGCCATCCTGTCGATTGCTGGGTGGGCAAGAATGCCCATAAAAGGACAAACTGGCCCCCGCTGACCTCTGAGAGGAGAGTTTGGCTAACGTTTGCTGTAAACGGCCGGGTAGTAAATATTTCAGGCTTTGTGGGCCGCACCGTCTCTGTTGCAACTACTCAAGTCTGCCATTGCAGCGGGAAAGCAGCCACAGACAATATGTAAACAAACAGGCGGGCCTGGGTTCCATTAAACCTTCCTTATAAAGAGACTGGGGCCGTAGCTTGGTGCCCCCTGTTCTGGAGGGACATTTTCATCTCCTGTGCTCAGGTTTGGGGGAAAAGGACAAAGAGAGAAAAGGAGAAAGCAAAACATCAGACCCGAGGGCTCCCTCTAACCCAGCCGGTCGCAGGGACGGGCTCTGACCCCGCCGCCTGCATCTCCAGACCCCGAGCTGCAGCCCGAGCCCTCACCAGCCTTGCGGTGGGTCCCTGGGCATCAGGACCTCCTTTACTCCGCAGCACCTGGACGTGAGGGTGCCACGGGCTGCCTAGTAAGTACGCGTGTCCTCCTCCCACTGCCCGAGAGACTGCCCAGAACACAGGGCGCCTATGGCCACCTCAGCATCATCAGATCAGAGAGGTGTCCACAGCCCAGCAGTGGCTGCTTTTGGAAAAGGACCTTCCTGAACTTGACACAACAGCCTTGGATGCAGAAATGAGGGGTACAGCCACGGCCTTCTACAGAAGGGTCTCGGAATGAGGGTGTGGGCTCCCGTTCCCTGCAGACACGGATGGGCCGGGGCTCATCCCAGCCACTGCTGAGCGGGGCAGAAACGGCACCGAGATGGCAGTTGGGGCTGGTGTTCTTGGCCCACCCCCTTGCCCAGACATTTCTCCATCAGACTGATTCAGACTGAGCCACCAAGCGCTCAAGCCATGAACCCCATGAATGCCTGTGACCTGTGTCCACAGCCAGGTAGGTATGGCTCTTAAGAATCCCTCTACCCCTTTTATTTTTAGATTCCCAGCACAGGGAAAGGAAAAGTCCCACATCCCGGGTGGGGAGTCTGGCTCAGGGAAAGAAGGGAGGTAAGTGCGGATGTTCCCTCATAACCCAGAATACCCCTGGTGAGCCCAGGTTGACTCAGATGTTCTGTATTTTTATTGAACTCGGGGATGCCCTCCAGAGCCTTCTATATGGGATTCAGCCCATCTTCACAGATCAACACGGAACGTTACCCTGACTTTTCATTCCCACCTGAGCAAGCCACTTAGGCCACAATGGAAATGGTTGCTAATAACTCGTGGTTTCCCCAAACTGTACAGCATACAAACACGATGGCGGGTAACCTGCCTCCTCTCCACGGCCTCTTTTTCCCAGGTTAGAGAAGCACGCTGCCCTTTTCTGCCTGCCTGCCAGGATGGAGAAAATCAGGGAGAAAGGCAAAAGCATGAACAGAAGGAAGTGGCTGATGCAGACTTACTCCCTCCGATTTCCATTTTTTTCCTCCCAGGGCCCCTTCGACCAGAAACCCCACTCCAAAACACGGGGAATTTTCTCCACTATTCTGTGGACCCCTTTTGTACCGCCACCAACCCTCAGACACATCTTCTCAATGGGAAGGCCATGCCACCTCCCCTACAACCACAGCGGCGTGAGCACCAAGTCACTGCCACGTGACAGGATGAGCCAGTGCTGGGCAAGAGAACCCCAATAGCTTCCCTCTCCGGCCCAGTGGGTTGAAGAGGGATAGAGTTACTAGGTGGGGGCTGGAACAGATATATTTTGCCTCAATCAGGGCAGCTGTCACCATTTTGAAATGATGTGGCCACCAAAAGATACCATATACAACATGAATAATACAAATCCACAAAGTAACGATGCCGCCTTTTTCTTTCTTTCAACAGGTAGACCAGAGAGTTCGTTATTCCTGTTTAACAGAGAGGAAAAATACCCCCTGAGGGATAGATGGCCGAGGTGCCTGCTTTGGGGTGCCCTGTCCTGGCAACCACTCTCCCAGGCAAACTCCAGACCTGAGACCAATAGGACTCGGGGTCGCGCTCTGCTGGGGATCCAACCGGACTACCCAGACCTTACACGTCAGATGTGATTCCTTAGATGTCAAATCTCTTGATCATTTCCAAATATCAAACTTACCTCAAAGGACAGAGATTTGTTAGCAGGAAGGAACTTGCTGAAGGCAATTCCAAAAGAGGGGTGTTGTAAGACCTTTCTGAGTCTGACTAAGCCCCCGCATTCGCCTATGTGTGTAGTCTCCTCCAGGAGCAATTATGAAGGGACAACAGTGATTTGGATGGATAAGCTCTGGTGTGCTTGTCTTAAGATAGAAAAGAAAAAACACAACGAGGCTCCTAACTTTACACTCACCGAGAAAAAGAAGGCAGGCAGAAATAAAGGAATGGAAATGCACGCAGGGGGCTGGAAAGAAAAATTTAACCGCCACTCAGATAATACATGACTTCTGCTTCACCCCACTCACTTGGATGAAAAAGTGACGCTGACTTCCACCATCAAGAATCAGCGGAACAGACAAATTCCTGGGGTAACATTTTGTTTGATCCTAATCTATGACGTCTGTAAGATCAAGGCCAAAAAAAAAAAAAAGGCAGCAGACCCTTAATATATACCTCCCTCCTTCCCCGCAATTCTGAAGACCATCCCCCACCCAAACAATGCCGTCTCCTAACACAACACATCAAGGAAACAAGCCTGTGGAATGTGAAGCCATTGTGCTGACTCCCTAATGAAGAGACAGACATCAAAATGGGGAAAGGAAAAAAAGCACTTCTTTTCAACAAGGTTTTATTTAGAACAAAAGAAAATTTTTTTAAAAAACCGCATCTCAAAGTCAAGCAGTTCCCAGTTAACTGCTCTTAAGTGTATGCCATTTATTTGTCCTGAACTAAAAAGAAAAAAATCCTAAGAATTTAAAAAACTCACCAAGTTAACTCTCTGGAGCTGGAAAAATACATTCCCCAGATGGTTCTTCTAAGCATGTCCCGTAGGGGGCACTAGAGAGGCACGATTAGGGCTGACTTGGGAATCACAGTCATTTCTGGTAAAAGTTCTTTGATGTGAGGAATGTCCCAGCCTGGTACAGTTGGCAGCAGTTCACTCCGGGAAATTTTGTGTGTGTGTCTGTCTCCTGGGAAAGGGTGGTTGCTGCAGACGAGAGGTAGTCTGGGATTCCTTGATTCCGAAAAAGAACTGTCCCCCTTGATTTATTTTCACAAGTTATCTAAGGGGCAGACAAATGGCAGCCTTGGAAAAGGTCTAGGTCTTGTTTTTGTTTTGGTTTTATTTTTTTCATTAAAAGGGGACCCAGCTGATGAAAACAAGTTATGAAATGACCTGTGTTTGTGTAACCGGCGGGATTGCGTAATACTCAGGCCCTGAAACCGTAATAGTGGAGCAGCCAGGCAGGGCATTTATCTGGGAGGTGTTTTCCTAGGAAAGTCAGGGAGAGAGAGAGAGAGAGAGAGAGAGAGAGAGAGAGAGAGAGAGAGAGAGAGAGGAGAGAGAGAACAACAACAACACAAAGAAAAAGCCAGGAGGGGGAGATGTGTGCAATGATCACCGACAGAACAAAATCACCAATGACCAACCTCGGAGATTAAAACTATAACTGGGACAGGAAATATTTCTCATGCTTCGAGTTCCTGCCATGTACAAGAACAGAGGTTTCAACAAAAAGTTATCTCCGCACTCCCCCCGACCCCCACCCCTCACCCCCCCCCCAGTCACTGGGACTCATGACCGTGTTAAGATCAAGCTTTAGGAAGCTCGAGAGGAGAGGAAAGTTCTGGGTTGAGTAAACAGCAACAAACATCAGGAATATTAGACCCCACAAACAAAGAGATCAGGAAAAAATAATGTTCACTTGCCCAAGGGAAAACCAGAGAACAGTGGTTTACAGGGATTGGTCCATTGAGACGCCACAGAGGAGGACGGCCCGTCTCTAACTGCCGGCAGTCTCCCCGTAAAGGAAGCTGAGAGAAATAAAGTGATTATAGGTTTTATCTGGTGTGTAATAAAGTTACCTTGAGATTGGGTGGGGTCATCGCACAGACTTGTTAAGTAACAAAAGCCTTTCAAAGTCAGTCCTTAGGACCACAGAACCCAAAGGTGGAGAAATGATGGAAAAATCCCCCCCCCCCCACCGCCCCACCCAGCCAGGAGTGGACAGGCTGAGAAACTTGTCTAAAAAGTGGCATTACTTGCCAATCCCTCTGCTTTGAAAGGCACCTCACTCAAGCTGCTGGGCCAAGGGCAGGCGTATATTCAAGAACCCCATGCACTAGTTATTACTAATTGCAAAATCCTCATGTGTTACAGCATGCTAGGAATTAGCCAACAGCTGCCTTTTGCTTCGGTAATGAGGCCCCATTACACTCTGCTGGACTGAGTTCTCTTCCTTCTTCCTAGCACCGGTTTCCTGTCTGATTTTCTTCCAAAACAGGGAATTGCCTCCGCTCACATCCTGGGCTCAAAGCCCTAGTGACACAGATTATTCAATCGGGGCACTGGTGTCCGGTCTGACTTCCCATCCAGGCCCCAGGGTCTGAGCAAAGCCAGGCGGCAAGATTGTCATATTTCAATGACGACTGCCACAGCAGCAGCAGCCAAAGGACAGACAAGAAATCAAAAGATCCCTTCCTGATTCGGGGAGGAGAGGGACGTTCGGGGATTTGCTGGATCGGAGAGGGAGGGAGTGGGCATAACTGACTCCAACCCCTTGCCTAATGATGTTTGGATTCAATACAAACTACTAGCGGGGCTGGAAAGCAAACAACATCAAACACTTTTGCGATAAGATTTTAAACTCATCCCCTTGGTGCTCATCATGAAGGGTGCGCTGACTGCACCCTCCACCCAGACCGGGCTCTCTACAGTGGGGACTGAGGGGGGCACCAGGGGAGGTAAAGGGAAGATACAGAAATGCCGTTGTGGGGACTCGCCAGGTCTGGGGAATCACTTTGGAACAAGGTGATTGAGATCCCAAAGAGAACCGTGTTTCCATTTTATACTCCAGCAGGGTCCTCCGGGCTGGGGCTTCTAGAAGCCAAGGCCACCGCCTTACCAGAGCAACTCTTGCTGCCGTCAACTTGGCTAGATCCTGACCAGCGGGCTTCAGGTTGTAGTGGCCTTTTAAGCCAGCTCCCTCACAAGTCTGGGGGTGGGGGTGGGGGTGGGGGGCTGCTGCAGGCACCTCACCGGGCACCACCACCTTTCTGGTATTTATAGGCACACAGATCACACGCAGAATCCCTCCAGTGCAAACCAGTCCGGCTGCTTTAGAAACAAGTTGTTTTTCTGCTTCCAGAGCCACCCAGGAGCCTTTTCCCCACTTCTCTCTGTAGGCGTCCTTGTCCCAGGTACCTCCGGACCTTCAAGGCGCCCCCTCTGACAGCAGTGCAGGCTCCTGCTGTGACCCTATGGATGGGCGCGGGGCACACAGGGGCCACCCCGAGCCAATCCAGGCTGACCACCTCCTTCCAGACCTTCGCACCTGATTCCCAGAACAGCCAGCCTCACCCTCACTCCGGATTACTTGAAGGAGCCCAACGTCTTTGAGAAATTAACTAAGGCTGGCGGAGTAGAGTGGGGGAGGCGTTCCCGTAGGAACAGGGGAGGGCACAAAGGTGTTTTTTTGTTTGTTTGTTTTTTTG
>NW_005871333.1:1466844-1487029 GCF_000147115.1 Myotis lucifugus | reverse complement strand
CGGGAACAGTGGCCCCGCGCGCCGAGCGCTGCACTTCTTCCTGCTCTACCAGCGCCGAGCGGTGAGGGGCCCTCCCTCTAAAAAGTCGGCGCGTCCCTCGGTTCCTCGCCTGCGCGCGCCCTCCCGCCCCCGCGCGCAGTCGGAGCCCAGCCGGGACCGCCGGTTCTATCAAAAACTGGAAATTAGAAAAGAAGGGGAGCCCGGCGAGTCACGCCAGCCGGGTCTGCGGACCCCCGATTTCGGGCAGAGCAAAAGAAGGCGAAAAGAAAGGCTGCCCGCTCGGAGAAACTTCTATTTCCTCCTTTTAGAAAAGACACTGAAAATAAACTTCCTGTGGCCAACGCGCCGCCGGAGTTTCAGAGCGGCTCGGACACTTGATTAGGAGAAGGCAGCCCGCGACTGTCCCGTAGCCCGTGGGGTTCAAGTTGAGAGGGACGCGGCCCCGCTCCCGGTGCCGGTGCCGCGGCTCTGGCGACTAGACCTGCACCCCTTCCCGGGCGCCCGCTCCTGGACAGGCCCGCTTCGCCCGTCCGCGTCTCTCTCTCCCTCTGTCCCCGCCGAGCACCGCTCGCTCGCTCGCTCGCTGTTTCGCTCGGAGCCCCTGTGCTCTGCCCGAGATGAGTCACTACAATGGCACGAGTTCAACTCCACACTCTTTATTCTCCAGCCCCTGTACCATGTGGATTCACTCACGTCAACCTTGCTGGGAGGAGCGCGCAGGGAGGCGGGGGAAGGAGGCCCAGGAGGAGGAGGAGGAAGAGGCGCGAGAGGGGGCGGGCGCAGCGCTCCCCTCCCTGCTTGTTCTCCTGGCGGCGCTGACGCCAGCAGCACACCCAGTGCTAGGAAGGAAGGTGGTGGCGGGGGTGGGAGCGGCTGGCCCCCGCGGTTTGGGGGAGCCGAGGGGCCCTCGCCCGCCCCCGCACACCCCTCCCCCGGCCCCGCGCCCTTGGTCTGTTCCATTGGCGCAGGTTGCCAAAGATGGTCATTTGCGTTAGAGGACGCGAGTGCGGGTTCCCTTGCTTTCGGGTGACGTGTAGGGACAGGGATTACCTCTCGGGCTCCTGAGCGCGCCGCAAGCGTCCCCCCTGCCCCCCTCCCCAGCCTTGGGGAGGGGCGGGGGGCGGCCCCGAAAGCGGCCGCGCGGGCCTCGGCGCCGGGTTTTAGAGAATAATCACAGTTCTGAAGGGCGAGACAGGCGGTTCAGTGCGGCGCCAACGCCAGGCCGAGCCCCGGGCGCGGAGAGCCGCTCGCAGGGAGGGCGCGGCCGCGCGTGGTCGTCGGCGCCCTCTGCGGCGCCGCGGGGTGCAGCGGGCGCCCCGGGCACGCAGGGTACCACGCCGCCCTGCGGCCGGGCTGGGCGAGGCGCGGCGCCGCCGGGCGGGGCCGGCTGCCTAATTTTCCCCTCTGACTGGCTGTACACTGCTCCCTCTGCCCGCCCCCCCCCTCCCATTAATTTCATAGGAGTAGCCTGGAAGACGAAATTAATCAAGTCAAGACATCACGACCGCCCCCTATGCCGGGCAGTTGGAACGCACCTAATAGGAGCAATCAGGCATTAAAAGCAAACTCCAGTCTGTTAGAAATTAAAACACGCGCGCGCGCGCACATACACACAACAACAACAACAACGACAACCACCAGGGAAGGAGGGAAGCCTGGGAGAAGGTGTGGGCGAACGTTGTCTTCAGCTGTTTTGGAGCGAAGTTCAAGGAGCAAAGTAGTCGGACTCCTAGGTCTTCCCGCCTCGTGGAGCCGGGCGGGGCGAGGTTGGGGTAAAGCGCCCAGGCCTTGGGTCCCGGAGCCAGGCTGTGCTGCTCACGAGCTGTGGGACTTCAGGCGAGTCCCTCAAGGTCTCTGGGCCTCAGTTTCTCCCTATAAAACGAAGGGCTGGAGGCAGGTGACCTTCCAAGGCCCTTGTCAGCTCTGGAACTGAAACCTTTCTGCAGAGGCGGTCCGGAGGAGCACTGTGCGAGGAGTCAAGGAGCTCGGGTCTGGTCCCGGCTCTGCTTTAGCCTCAGTTTACCCAACTCTTAAGTGGCGCCATTTTTACACCCCTAGATCCTTGTGAGGACCCGAGGGGAAGATGCGTGAAGGCTGTGATGCGCTGTGCACTGTAACACATCACAGTTCCGGCCCCTCAGTTTCCTTATCTGTAAAGTGGGGGTGTTGCAAGGAAAGAAAATAGAGCCGGGAACTCAAAGCCTTCCCGGGGCTCTATATAAAGCGCTGGCGTTTCCGGGGCGGCTGGCGGCATGGCGGCATCTGGCCGCCCCAATGGCCCCAAGATACGGTAATCCCAAACAATACTCGGGGTCATTGTTTACAGTTGTCCCGAGCTCCATCCCCAAGGACGCGCGCGGGGCGGCGAGGCGAGGCGAGGCGAGGCAGACTCCTCGACCTCCGCCGCGACGGCCGGGGCGGAGTCTCCACCTCTGTGGCCGGGCGAGGGGCGCGGGGCAGGCGGTGCACGCGTCGGCCGCGGGGGCTTAGGTGTGTGTGTGTCTTAAAATCCCTGAGCGCCGCCTGCCAAGCTGTTTACGTGCCTCTCCCAGCAGGACTGAGTAAATGCAGTCCTTTGACGCAAAACCAATCAGCCCTTTCCCCAGCGGCAGCGGCAAAACCCAGAAAACTGGGGGTGGGGACCGTGTGGGAGGGAGCTGCAGAAGAAATCGTGACACTTTCTCATTTCTCTCTTCTCTCTCTCTCTCTCTCTCTCTCTCTCTGCCCTTTCCCGCGCCTCAGCGAAGTCGGGGGGGGGGGGGGGGCGGAAGCAGCTGTTGGGCCGGCAAAAGAGAGCATCCCCGGTGCCAGGGCTCTCCAGAGAGCAGCCGCCTGTCCAAGAGGCGTGAACAAGATGCACTTTTCGTTTTCTTTTGACCTGCAGAGGCTGCCCGGCCCTCCCCGGCCCCGCACTCGAAAATCCGGGTGCTTCTGGGTCTCTCCCACACAGTCCTTCCAGTAACGCGGGGGGAAAGAAGGAGGGGAAAAGGGAGCGGGAGCGGCCCCGGCCGTCTCGGGCGCGCCCAAGCCCGGCAGGCGCCGCCGGGAGCGCGCGGGCGGGAGAGCGCACCGTCGCGCCCTCGCCGCCCCCGCCCTGCCGGTCCCCGGCCCTTTCCTTTCTTGTGGGTTCCCGTAAAGCCCAGCAGCCCCGAGAAGTCTGCAGAGCATCACGGAATCTGTGCTGATGCAAGTCGCTAGCCTCCCTTGGCTGCGCCCCGGCCTGCCTCCGAGCGCTTTGATCCCGGCCTTCCCTGCTCCAGAGCTCGTGCTGCCTTCTGCAGCCTGCCCTCACCTTTCAGGCCTCCTCGGGCCAGACACACAGAGCTGAGCCCTGGTGCGGAGGGCACTGACCGGCGCTGGTCTGGCCAAACCTCGAGTTCAGCTTCCAAGCCCACTGCTCCCTCTGTGGGAATCAGTGCAGGATCACCCAGTGCGAAAGGGTCCTCTGGCTCCCGGAGTAACATAACTAAGGGGAGCAGAGGCCAGCCTTACTGAGAGCTTACCAAGAGGCACCAGGCTGAACACTGTACCGGGAGTGGCTCACGCAGTCCTCCCAACAAACCTTTGAGGTGAGTATTATTCCTGGTCAAAGGTCAAGAAAGTGAGGGAGGGAATTTGTCCAGGAGAATTGATTAGTGGGCTAGTGATCGGGTTGGAAGAGCAGCTGGGCCTCCATGACACTGCAGGACCCGCCTCCTACTGCAGCCTTTGTTTCTCTTACTGGTCCCCAGCAAGCATGGACCTCATCCGGTTGGTCCATGGCTTTGTCAGACACCTAATTCTCTGCTGAATAAATAGCCTCGCACCTCACTCAGCCTAAGCTGGGTGGGGAGAACAGTGCCCTCTCATTTTTGTCTCTGGATCTCTGGGGCCTCCCTTGCCTGCATTTGCCAGCTTTCTCCTTTGTCCCGCCAGCCCAACGTGTGGCTCCTGACTAGAATCCCAGGATGGCTGCCTCCCTTGGATTGGGCTGGCCCACACATCTGAGGGCTGGGTAATTCATGAAGCCCTTTCACGGATGTGGCCTCACTTGTCCTCACATCACCCTGACCAATTGAGGTGACTCGGGATTGCCAAAGAGGAGGCCGAGGAGCAGCGTGGCAAGGCAGCCTACTCCAGGTCTCCCAGCCTGTGGGTGTCAGAGCCTGAACTCAGACCCAACGCCCCTGACTTTACGTGCAGGTTACCCGTGTTCCCAGCCTGGACAGGTCAGAGGCAAACTCTTAATGGCCCACAGCCCTCCTCTACCCACCACACCTGAGCGAACCTGCCCTCCTTTCTCTATAGTACGCCGCACACTTTGATGATGTTTTAACATTTCTGAAAGCCGGGTGCCCCTCATAATCAATGACTATTTCATATGGAAGCGGTTCTGTTTATCCGAAAACCTCTGAAGCCGCCAGGAGTCCATCAGGAAACAGACTTCAACCCTGTGGTTCAAAGGGGGAGGCTTTGATGGAGAAACTCCAGACAGAGGCGCGGACGGGACTAAGACAGCACAAGGATCTTGTGACACCCAGAGCCTAGCAGCAGCTGGGAACTGTGACCCAGGGGAGAACACAGTGATGTTGACACCCAGTGTGCATTGGGGCCATGAACGAGGACCAGGCAGCAGGAGGGAAAGGCAACCACTGCCAGAGAGAGAGCTGAAGGGGCTGGCGAAGGGATGCCAGGCCCATCCCTCCCACCTCCTCCCCCATCTCTGGTCAAAGGCAGTCCAGGGAGGTCAGCCTCTCAGGGCACAGAGAAGGGCAAGGAAGGGTGTGGACAGTGGATCTGGTGGGGGTGGGGAAGGCACACCCTCGGCAAATGGGAGATAACCAGCATAGATGCTGTTAAACCCCCATGTATCTTCTCATGGCGGCATTTCGGGATGGGGAAATACAGTCAATCAGTGAGTCTCACACCTCATCTCAGCGGGGGCGGCATCAAAACAACCTGCACGGCTTTCTCAGACCGCACCTCCCCTCCCTTTAAACGGCACGGATACACCCAGCCACTAATCCGGGGGCAATGGGTTGTATCCCTCCGGTGTGGGGAGCAGAAAAAAGAGAGACGCTGGTCAAGAGAGATGCACATCTGGGGAACACAGCTGGGGGAATAGGCAGTGCTCCCTCCCGCCCCTGTGGCCTTCCTCAGCCTCATCTAAATCCCAAGGGGGGCCCTCCCAGCTGAAGTGTTCTGAGACGTGGCATGTACCTCTGCCCACCATGATTCCCATTTCTCGTGTGGGATATACACCAATGAGAAGAAATGAAAACGGGCCGTGAAGATACTATTGCTCTAGAGGCAGTCGTCATGGTAATATTAAACCGAGTGATCTGCATCTAGCTGGTGGTTCCACGGGTATGAATTCTAAAAATCCATCAAGCTCGCCCCTCAGATGAGGGCCCTTTATTTACTTTTACTGTGTGTTACCTTCCATTAGAAAACAACAACGAAAGCCATTTAGTTCCCTTAGATTACATTCAGAATTATATTGGAGTTTGTGCAACACTTCTCAGAAAGCATATATGCAAATGAGGCCTTTCTGGCCCCCAGCTTACAGCTCTGCAGACTCTGAGTAGTCACTGCCCTAGAAAGACTCAGGCAGGAACAGGGTAGTTCCTGTGTGTGTGTGTGTGTGTGAAGCCGGATACATTCCAGAGATAAAGAGACTAGTGCTATTATTCAGAAATATCTTTATGAGTCAGAACAGAAGTTACCCCTGGTAGGAATGCTTTTTGGGTCCATAGAGGAGGAAGACAACTTTCTTGCTTCCCCTCTGGGTTTAAGATCTGCACAGAAGAGGCAGCTCAGCTCTGGGTTGAGCTTCAAGTTGGGAACAGGTCCCAGGGCGGCCCTGCTATGGCTGTCTGCGTGAGCGGGGCCATGTCTGTTGACATCTCCAGAACTCGGCCTCCTCATCTGCCACCAAGAGGATGGGCTGAACCTGGGGCTTGTCATGGGGCCAGGGAGGCACAGATGTCCTACAGGGGGAAACTCTTTCCCACTAGTCCTCCACTCAGGATGGGTCTCCTGCCAGCCATCTTCAAGCCCCACTTGGAAACACATCTCTCTCACACTCCTATTCTGAGGATCTGAGGACCTGAAAGTCCAGGGGGAAGGGCTTTGCAGGCCTGGAGTGAGCTTTCCCCCTCCTGCTCCATGCCCAGGCCAGAGGCGCCAGGTAGATTCTGCCCACTTCTAATCTGGTCAACCAGGACCAGGCCCGGCTGTCACAGCCACCCATCAGCCTCACCCCAGGATTTGTCCGAGCACTTACGGGGGGAGGGAGAGCATAAGAGAAGCCTGAAGTCTGAACGTGCCCTGCCCTCAGGCAGCTTACAATCCTGCTGGGAAGAATAAAGGGTAGCACACAAAATAGTGGGGGCATGAAGCAATTAACAATGAGGACACCCATAAAAAACCTTTTATAGGGCTTCCCTTGCACCAGACAGTGTTTTAATTGAGTCATACACATTAACTCAGTTAATATTCACAACAACTTTATGAGGTTGTTACGATTATTACCCCCACTCAATAGATGAAGAACACTGAAGTCAAGAGAGGTAAACTCACCTAAGGTAGCACAGCAAAAAAAAAAAAAAAAAGAAAATAGAGCTAGGATTCAAACGTGCACTCAGGCCCCAGACTCTTGGTATAGAAGGTGTTAACAAATCTTCCTATTAGCATGACATCAAACCATTACAAACCATGTCTACACACACAGACACATCACCTGCACAGGGGTTCCTCTGACCTTCCCAATAGCCTATGCAGTAGCCAGAGCTCCCATGAGTGGCCTTATTTTCCAGATAAAGAAACTGAGATTCAGGTTAGGTTAAGTCCTGGGCTCAAGGTCAAACCAACCTTGCATGCAGAGCACGGTGTACCCAGGTCTCTTGACTCCCACTTGCCAGTCCTTTCGCTTTTCTTCTCTGCTGATTCTCTGTCTTTTGGCTGGCCCGTCAGCCATCCCCCTTCCGGTCAGAGCGCCCTGATTTTATTTTGGGGGAACCTCCACTTTCCCATTCCACGTGCCATGGGCTGACCCTACCCTTAAGCCCTAGGGATGGACACAGGAACACATGATCCGGTGCTGGCCAGACAGGACACCCATTTCCCTGGAGGCTGTAACTGATTGGTTCAGGATTGTACAGGTGGTCCAAGCCTGGCCTCTGAGAGGCAGACCTAAGGCTTTGGCTGAAACCCTTGGGAAAGAACACTCTCCTTTTCAAATGAGAGACCACCTCTTAGCTACTTCTCGAGGAGAGGCTACGAGGAGGAAAGCCATCCCAGAAGGAATCAGGGCCCAGCGATGGAGAACAAGAAGTCTCTAAGGGCATTGCCTGATCCCTGGGACCCCATGGTGCCTACAGTGGTTCTGTTCCTGAACGTTCCATTATATGGCAAGAACTTCCTTTTTCTTTTCAAGCCATTTGGAGTTGAGTATCAGTCACCTACACCTAAAAGAGTCTTAACTGATGTGCTCTGAGCACATAAAGAGCACCTACTGTTGGCACTGACTATTTGCTGGAGGTTTCAACAGCAACAACAAAGACCAGTACGGAAGTGTCTGTCTTTAAATTTGGAATCTGGTGAAGGAGGAAAAAAATTATCCAGTAACTTTAAAACAAGTCAGAACACAATAAACGCCACAAGGCAGCTGCCAGGGTTCCCTGGTTGATGCAGAGGGTAAGAACATACCAGACGGGACACATCAGAAAAGGCCTCGTAAATGTGGTGGCAGTGACATCGGCCTTGGGAGTCCGATGGGATGTTGACAGGTGAAGGTCGGGGAGGTTGCAGAGCAGACAGCATTAAGGAAGAGTCCAAGTTCAGGAAAATATACAAATTCGGGGCAAGAAGAAACTGATGGGATTGACTGAGGGCAGGGGAATGGTCTCAGATTTATTGTCTGGGGCGGGGGGCAGGGGGAGGGGAGGAGGGGATGGCCCTGAGCTGTCTCCAAATCTCTTAAGGCATCCCTGCGGAAAAAGAGGGAGGCTTAGGTGGTCCGGATGCTGGTGTCGAGGGAGCTGAAGTGACCTCAGCTCCAGGAAGGCAAGAAATGCTGCCTGAAAATACCACGGAAAGTCCAAAAAGAGGCAGTGGTGGGAGGGAGAGCAATCTAAAGCAAATATGCCTCCTCCATTGATAATTTCTTGAGAAGAGAGAACATGTTCTGAACTATGCAATAAGCCTGAGTTCCCCAATGCCTTTGAATGCTGTCCTTGGGGCAAGACTTGCTGCCCCCCCCCCCCCGCACCCCACCCCCGCCCCCATATAATGGGCTGCAGCCTGAATCTGAAAAATCTAGCTTTAAGCTGATCACCCTGATGGCAGGTAGAGGATGGGAGACTGAGAGGAGAGGTTGGGGGTTGGGGGTGGGGGAAACCTCAGGGGCCAGCGATGGGAAGAGCCCAAGTTTAATGCTCACACTCAGGCAGTTCCTCTCACTCCAGCTGTCTGGGGTGTGCTCAGATGGGAAGGACAGACCTCACAGACTCAGCCAGACACCCCAAGTATGAGACATCCCAAGTGGGGCCAGGTGCCACCAGCGTCCCAACTGAGCACCCTCTGGGTGTCAGCACACCCCACCCTGGCACCCCATGGATCAGCTGCTGTGGGTCACTAGGCACATGGGCTGCCACATGGGACTTGTACCCCCTACCCCCATGCTTTTAGAGACACAGAGAGCCTGGGCGTGGTGGCTGCCTGGGACACAGAAGCTCTTAGACAGGAAGGAAGGGAAGGAAGGAAGGAGGGAGGGAGGGAGGGAGGGAGGGAGGGAGGGAGGGAGGGAGGGAGGGAGGGAAGGACTCCACTTGTCTTTTGAGGCAGCTATGATGTTTCCAGAAATAGCCCTAAGTTTGTAGGCAAAAGATGGAGGGTTTGATTCCTGGGTCTGCCACTCAGAGCTGCAAAATCTTGACTAAGTTACTTCATCTCTATAGGCTTGATTCATTCATTTGCAAAGAGGAGTGGAGAATGCTGATCTGGGCACAGTGCGACGCCCGGAAAGGGCCATGGGCTTAGTTCAAAGAGGCCCAGGTCCAATCCTGGTTCTGCTGCTGAGGGCCAAGGGACCCTGGGCGGTTACTGGATCCCTCTGAGCCTCACTCTGCTCCCTCATGAGGCCGCGGGGAGGATTATGCACGTATGCACTCACTTATCTAAAGACCCATGCATCATCCATTTGTCTATCGTCTGCCCTATTCCCCAAAGCACTCTAGTTGTGGGCAACGTGCAGTGAAACAGGTGGGAAGGTCTGGCCTGCGGTTCCTGCTGGTGCACTGCATGCCCTCCTTGCTGCCTCCCAGGGCTGTGGTGAGGCTCAATGGAATAATGTTTCTGCAGATGTCTCACAAACTAGGAAATTCCATGCACAGGAGAGCTAGAGAAAGTGGGGAAGAAAGGGCGGGTTCGGGGAGCTGAGGCAGGAACGGATGGCCAGCCACCTTCCAGAGGAAGAGCTGGGGTTCCTGGAGCTCTGAGATCTGCCACCACTGGCCAAGGGCCCGTATGCTTAAAGCATAAAGCAGCTCCGCGAAGAGCCGGGGCTACAGCGTCCTGTCTTGTCAGAGCTGGAAGGAACACGAGAGATCATTTGTTTCAACCCCCATTATACAGATGTGGAAACTGAGGCTCAGAGAGGGAGACCGGCTTGCCTCGGGTCAACCACGGTGCAGAGGCAGAGCTGGACCAGACGCCAGATTCCTGATGCCAAGCGCAGGGCACCATTGCCACGGCCCCGTGAACCCCCGAGCCGGGCACATTCCCCTCACTCTGGGCTGGGACACCCTGAGGCAGGGCTGTAAGAACCTCACTTCCCAGGGTGAGTTCTGGGAGCTCCAGGCAGGAAGGTTGGACCTTCCCCAGGTAAGTGTGCCTGGGGCCCCACCCTGGGTGACATGCCCAGGGCTCCTGAGCGGTGACTGCAGCCAATGACCGTAACCCACAGCCAAGAGCAAACACAGAGCTCTATTGTTAGAGACACCGATTATTGCGCTGGGTTGGGCACTGACTTATTATCACATCTATTTCTTTTCATTAACAGAAAGCAAACATTCCCCCACCCCAATACCTGGAAGGCCACTGGCTGTGCTAGAGGATGGTGATTTGAGGCTGGGAGGGGAGCCGATCCTACCTACTCACATGGCCCTTCCTTCAGATCCAACTCCGGCAAGGAGAGGAGAGACTCGGGTCAGACGCAGGGAGAACTGCCCGCACCATCAGGAGCCACGTGCGTGCGTTACTAAATGACCACGAAAGCCCTGGGTGGGATGGGGAGCCAGACGGGGCTGGTCCTGCAACTCGCTTTGCTTCTTGACGTTTGGCAAGACATTTCACCTCCCTGCGCTTCAGTGCGTGCACCTGCAAGATGTTCAAGGCTGTGAGGGTTAAATAATGCCAGTGTGAACTAGCACCCTATGCTAAACAGCCTGGACGCGTATCTGAGAGCTCGGTGAGCCTGCATTGCCCACGAAGCCCAGGTAACGAGTGTTGTGAGCATGGACCTGAGCTGGGCTGCCCTTCAGGGGCTCTTACAGACGGAAGGTAGTAGCCCGGGCATCGTCTCCCGTGGGGACAGGGCAATAAACTTGGTGGCCTCTTCAGTTCACTCTATTCTTTTTATTTAATGTTCATTTCAAGGTTCCAGTCTTTCTCTTGGTCCCAGGGATGGAGCCCCCACCCCCACCCCCACCTGGACTCACCCTCGGGCTTTGCCCGGGGGACACACCCTTCATCTCTTCTCCCACCAGCACAGTCTTTCCCTTGGCAGGTCCAGGTAGGTATTCTTCTTGCTCCCATTTCTTAAGATCCAACCTCTATGAGATCCAACACGCCCTCCCCCCAGCAAAGGTAGGAGATTTAGTTGGAAGCTTCAGCAGAAACTTCTGGAACAGCCAGGTTCAGAGGTAGTGTTGCCTGACGAAGGAGGGCTCAGCAGATAGAGTCTGAGGTCAAGGTGAGGTCTGGATCCCAGTGGGCACGGCGGGGCAGAGCGGCGGAAACGCTCCTTCCTCCCCAGGCCCCTGGGAGGAGGCCATGGCCCACAGCCACGCCCTGGCTGTCTGCGGCTTCGGGAGGGCCGTCTCATGTTCCAGATTTTTGACTCCCATCCTGTAATGGATCATTTGTTACCTCCAACACAATGCTTAGCAACAAGCAGGGCTGAGCCCCAAAACTCTGCACTCCACTGTTTGGTTTGACCTCAGCAGATCGTGAAAGCTGCAAAGACCCCCAGCACCACAGAGACCACGCTTCCCAAGGCGGCACCGACGTTCTGGGGCTGAGGAAAGAAGGTGGTAGTCAGTGAAAGGATGGTGTGTTCATTGTTTGGAAAATACTGACGTAAGGAGGTCTCTTTACTCAGGACTTCCCAGAGCGTTCCATAAGCCAGCGCAACTTGTGGATGTTCAGGATGCGCGTCCCAAAAGCGTCCCATGGAAACAGTGACTCAGCCGGCCCGCTGGCATTCAGGTAGGGAAACCGAGGCACAAGGTCCTGGGGACGGAGCCACCAGAGAGTCAAGGTCTCCTGGCCCCAAGGTGGGTTCACCATCCTGATGTCGGGACGAAGCTGCCTCATCTTTTTCTGGTGTTATAGTCGAGGGCAGAGGGCAGCGGGGATTGTTTATTTATTTGCACGTATTGCATGTGCCCTGCAGGCCGGCCAGATCCAGGGCCAGTGGGCAGAGGTTCCTTCCGAGTGGAATTTCAGCTCCACCCCAGCACGAACTTTTAAAATAATGAGACCTGTCTGGACGTGAACGGGGCCAACGCATGACGTAGTGAGCTCCCCGCCCCGGGAGGTGTCCGAGCCACAGCTGGCTGACCACTGGGTGGCCTAGGCCGCGGAGTGGTGGGCCTGGAAGAGATATGTCCACGTCCAATCCCCCAGGCCCCGTGGATGTGATCTTTTTTGGAAAAAGGGTCTTTGCAGATGCAGTGAAGTTCAGGATCTCGACGTGCGGTCCTCCTCAGCTATGTGGGGGGACCCTACGTTCACTGACCAGTGTCCTTATAAGAGTGAGGCCAAGAAGCTCAGATCCACAGAGAGGGCGAGGCCAAGGCCCAGGCAGGGGTTGCAGCGATGGGGCTAAGGAACGCCGTGGCTGCCAGAAATTGGAGGAGGCCCCGCCGACACACACCTGACCGTGGCCTCCAGGGCTGTGCAATACTCCATTTCTGCTGCGTTAGAGCCCCAGGTCTGTGGTCATCTGTCTCGGCCACAGGACACTGACAGAGGTGGGGATGCTGTGGAGGAGGCAAGCGCCGCTGGGTGGGGGCCCCCCTAAACCCCACTCCCCGTCATCACCCCGGTGGCCCCCAGGTTCAGTATTGGAGAGCTGTGCCAGGATTTCCCATCTGTCCCAGGAGGGAGCCATTGAGGTGCAAGACCCAAAGGGAGTCAGTTTAGCGCCCGGGCCCGGGTGAGCTTCCCATGGCCACCAGCACAGACCCCTCCTTGGACCTCTTTAGCGAGCTGTCCCTTACCGTCCAAGAACCTGCAGCAGCTTCTGGCCCGCGGGGCCAGGCTCGCCTGTTCCCTTGGAGCTACACGCGTGCACTTGTACACGCACTCAGGGGCTCTGTCGCAACAGCCTCTCTGCCCTGAGACAAGCGATGACACGCCCGCCTGCCCGCCTCGCCTCGCCTCAGTCCCTGGCAAAGTCGGGGCAAAGCCAAGGCGCAAGGCAAAGGAGGCTGCGAGGCGGGGGCTGTGGTTTGACTCTGAGAGCGACCTGGGGAGACCTGGGGCAGGCGGGAGGCGGTGAAGTCAGTGCCCCTCACGCTGCCCCTGCTGGTGCCCGCAGCCATTCGTACAGCAAGTGTCAGCTGCCGTGTCCCTAAAGCCAGGTGCCCGGACCGGCGGGCACATCAGAGCTGGCTGCTGCCTTCCTCCTTGGGGTGCAGAGTGAGCTTTGTCCACTTGGGCAGGCCAAGCTGGGCACTGGGCAGGAGCCCCGACCCTGGCACACCTGTGCTCAGGTCTGACTGGCTTCCCCGGAGCCCAGCGGCCCTCAGGGACAGGAGGGTTCCCACCTGCCCAGCGCCACTCACAGCAAGACCCCCAGCACCCTCCCAACCCCCAGAGACCATGCATAGTCTCAGAGGCGGCCCGTCTCCACTTCCCAAATTCTCCATGGACCCCAATACCCACCCAACCAGGAGCTCAGGGGGCAGGAACGCGGCATCGTCCCCTTTCCAGGTCAGAACTGGTTGGTCACTGAGCCGGGACCTGTCCGTTTGCTGGCAGGGCTGTTGGGCTCAGCGGGGGCAGGGCTGCTGGCCCCCTGTCCTCGATTGCCGTCTCCCCTCCCTTCACCACCCTAATTTCAGGCTCAACTGTGCGCGTTGAGGGCTTAATTAAATCTTGTCTTGCTCTCAGAAGAGACATTTTCTGCCCCAGGGAGTTGCTACTGTGCTTTTGAGGAGACAGGTCTGAGCAGGCTCCCCGGTGGAGAGCGGCCGGGAGGGCGGGAGCCCAGCCCTCCTGGAAGCTGCCCAGCGGTGGCCGAAGGGCAGCGGGCAGGGCAGGCGGCGCGGGGGCCCCAGACTCTGCGTGGAGCCCCAGGCACCCAGGGGCCTCCCTGCCGCCGCCACCGCGTGCCTCCCCAATTATCGCAGGTCAGGCGGTCCAGGTCACACTGTTCCCGGTGCCCGCCCTGCCCCGCCCGCCCAGCCGGCAGCAGCCTCCAGCACCTCCGCCCACTGCTGGCCACACCCTGGACTCACCACCCGAGACTCCCCCAAAGGGCCTCAGAAGGAGGAAAAGGCTGCCGTGAGAGGACTCTGGGAACAGGCCCCAGCCCCTGGCACGGCCTGCCCTGCCCTGGCTCCGGGGACTGAGACCTGGGCCTTGGGATGCCCTTCACTACCTGTGTGTCCTTGAGCCGATTAGTTCATCTTTCTGAGCCTCAGTTTTCTCATCTGTCAACTGGGAGTGCGAATCCACCTCTGCCACCGGCGTGGAAGGGCATCCAAGAGACAGCACAGGAGAGAGAGCACTTGGCCAACTGAGGCAAAAGGCTATGACATGTTAGACACCGTTTCCAGCAGGATTGAGGCTGTGAGCAAAACCACGAGTAGAGCTTTTAGCGTTTCCCCCCAAAGTCACCGCACCCTCCTCGCCCTACCCCACCCCCTGCACCCACCCCCGCCGAGTTCTCCGCTCACTGTCCTCCTCCCGAGAGAGCTGGTCTTGCCGTCCATCCCCTGCATTTCTTTCCTCGGGCTTTGACTGCCATTTTTATCCAGAGGAAACCGAGGCACAGGGCATGTTTGTGAGGGGAGGGGCAGGGGCAGGGGCAGGGGCCAGGTCTCTCGCCACGTCACCCTGCTCAGCCCATGGTCCTACCGCGGTCGGTCGTTGGGATGACCTGCTTTCTAACGAATCCCCTGCGCTCATGCGGGGCAATCCTTAAAGGCAGACAGGATTCTGGGGAGTGTGACTCTGGGTCAGGGTGGCGGGCACTGGGGACTGTCAGAGCTGAGGGGGCATCAGAGGTGTCCCAGGTGACCCTCTTGGAGAACTGGGCCCGGACAGAGGCCGTAGCTGCCCAGTCACATGCCCGGGCCTCAAACCCTCCCTGCCCTGTACCAGGGTAAGGCACCCTGCTCTGCCCTCAGGCCCCGGAAGTGGAAGCACGGTGCTCCCCAGAGAGACCCCCAGGCAGGATATGGGAGGCCACCCCCGAGGCCTGAAGGGAAGCTCACCAGGCCACCGCCCCCACGTGACCCAGCTGTTTCCCTTCTTCTGAGAACTTCCTGTGGGATGACACAGAGCCCAGGACCGGGCGGTTCATCTTCCCCTGGGACGACCTGGGCTGCTGCCTCCGGCACTTCAGAGTCCTTCCCGACATGACCTCATTCAGCCTCACTTGCCCCCTGGGTTGGGAGGAAGGCAGGGCTGGAGGGGTGGGGGTGCTCTGAAGACCTGAGGGGTGGGGGACAGAGAGGCTGTTGAAGAGTATAGCACGTCCAAGATCACGCCCCTGAGCAAGTCGCTTTTCCCTGTGTGCCTCAGTTTCCCCATCTCTGGAATGATGCTTAATAACACCTAGCGCTACCTGGGTGACTTGTGCAATGGATGAGTGATGAAGGCAAAAGAGAGTTGCTTGGTCCGCAGGGGGTAGGAAAAAACGGTGGCTTCTTCCACAGGCCCGTTTCCTCACCTGGCAACAGAGAGCCCTGCTCCACAGGTGGGATGAGACCAGATGACACAAAGGTGCCTTGTCCAGTGCCTGGCGCACCCTGGCTGCCCTGCAAATGTTACTTTTCTTCCTCAATCGCTAGGCCAAGACAGCAAAGCCCATGCCTGCGGGTCTCCTCAGGTTTTCCCAAGTCTCCCCAGAGCTCAGTAACCCAGGCTCCCCCCTCACCCAACCCCACCCCCACCCGTGCAGCCGCTCTGGGGCCCCCGGGGCCAGGGAGGCTCGGGCTCCCATCAGCCTCCTGGCCCACTGCCTCTCCCAGCGGCTGGGGGCTGTGAGTTCTAAGCCTCGGGGGGCTGCCAACTTATTGTGTGGCCTCCAGCCAACCTCCCGGCTTCTCTTAGTTTCCCCACCAGTAAAGTGGGGCTAATGACCACCAGCCTCCTGCACTGGGTGTTGTGAGAATTAATTAAGGTTTGTAAAAGGCTTTGAGATCCACGGATGAAAGGCCCCGGAGAGGGACAGAGTGTTATTATCCATTATTAGTACTGTTATATTCCACCCAAAGATCTCCACGTCTCCTAGACAGTAATTAGTACCTTGCAGGGGCGTTTTGAGGGTGATTAGTTCCATGTCACATATGGGAAAACCGAGCACAGAGGGAGGTTGGGTCAGCGCAGGGCAGACGGGCCCATGATTCCTCGAAGCTACCGCCACCCTGGCCCTCGTCACCGCAGCGCCCAGGGTGCACGCGGGCATTTCCCTTTGGACCACCCGCCAGGGGCCACGAGAGGCTGGTGAGGGGCTCGGAGGCCACGACCCTCCTCCTGCTTCCCTGAGTCTTCCTGCTCCTTGGCACTGTCCCCCCCTCTCCAGTCTGGCTGGCAGCAGAAGCTGGCACTGAGGGGACCAGGGGAGGGCAGCAGCAGAAGATGGAAGCATAGGGCATGAAGGGGCAGGGGGAGGTGGCACGACTCTCCCTTTCTCTCTCAGCCCGCAGACTCCTCCTTCACTTTGGCGGGGGAGTCCCGTTCAGGCTCAGGTGAACCGAGACCAGCCCAACCTTCCATGCTCTCTACAGGGCCTCCAAGAGCCGGGCAGAGAAGCACAAGGCTCCAAGACTGACCGGGGTGCGGGGTGCCAGGCTGCCTGCCCCACTCAGGGCTCAGTGGACTAGAGTCCCCAGTCGGCCTTTCCTGGAAGAGTCCCATTTGCTTCCTGCAAACAATCCGGGGCCTGGTGCTTGTGGTTGGCCCCCTGGCATCCTGCTATGTGGATACAGAGAGTATCCTGTATAATAAAAGCCTAGCGACCGAAACGGCGGAACAACCAGAGACCAGACTGACCATGGCCCTTGGCCCGGCCGGCCCCAGCCCCCAGCAGGGACCCCCACCCTGATCGGGGGCATGGCCGGCCTGCAAACTGCCCACAGCCCCTTGCCCCGACCAACCCCATCCGCCAGCGGGGATCCCCATCCCAATCCAGGGCCCCCATCAGGGCAGGCCAGCCGGCCCCTATCCATGCACCGGGCCTCTATCTTATATAATAAAAGGGTAATATGCAAATTGACCCTAACAGAAGAACAACCAGAACGACCACTCGACCAGTCACTATGAGGCGCACTGACCACCTCTTGGTCTCTTTCCCCGGCCGGCAGGCTCCGATCACCCGATGGCAAACGGAGAAACGAGGGTGGGTGGGGGGGGATGCAGGTGGCGCCAGGCCAACCAGTCGCTCCACACACAGAAGGCAACCTGTGGGGGGGGTGGGACCAGCAGGCAGGCAGGAACAGCTGACCTCTTGGTCCCTTCCCCCGGCCATCAGGCTCTGATCGCCCAATGGTGAACAGGGAACCGGGGTGACTGGCGGCAGGGGGCAGGGCTGGCTGCAGGCACTGGGGAAGATGGCCATGATCGCAGGCCAGGCCTAGGGACCATACCCGTGCACGAATTTCATGTGCCAGGCCTCTAGTATATTTATATTTTTAAAAAGGTGTCCCAAAGCTAGTCATTTGAAGATAGGCTGCACTCATTTGCAGAACAAGCCATGATCCCAAACACACAAATAAAATCAATTCATTGGTGCAGCAAGGGGCAGAGGTGGTCAGGAGCAGCCCGGCCTCACAGCACGAATCCCCATCATGCCCCACCCCAGGCATGTGCCCCCCGCCTCACCTCACTCCCTAGGAGCCTCGGCACTGGAGGAGGGACAGTGACCATCAGTGTGTGCTGGCAAGTGTCTAATAAGCAGTTCTGAGAGCGAAACAAAACATCTCTAACGTGTAGCCTTTGCCAATTCCCCTGGTGGACAGACTCTTACCATGGCTGACTTCAAGCGACAGATGTGACATCACCCAGCTCGCCAACTTCTTGAGGCTCGGACAGGTGGCTCTCTTAAGCTGGTTCGAGCCAGCTCCTGCTTGTACACTTCTCCCGGGACCTGTCTCCCCAGGAAAGCAGGACTTATCTGGGACCACATGGAGGGGGGAGGCTGGGAGGTCCCTCTCACCCAAGGTAGGTCTTTATTGCTCTTTCTCAGTCACCAGAGGGTCCTGTGAGGCCCTGGTTTCCGACAGAGCCCGGCCGTGGATGCAGAGACGAAGGGCTGAGGCCCTGCTCCCGGGCGGTGTTCCCCGGATGTTTCCTGGAGAAGCAGCAGCAGGTTGCTAAGGAACTTGGCATAAGATGGGTAGGTTTTGATGAAGGGATGGGAATAAAGGGGTACAGTCACTGTCAAAGAGAGAGGCTCAGGCCAGGAGCCTGCCCCTGCCTCCTGCTAACAAGAGAGAGAGAAAAAAAGAATATTCAGGGAGCCCAGGAAGACTTTTTAAAGTGATCCATCATGTTCAGAGAAATGAGAGATGCTACTGCATCCATGACATAGAACAAGATGATATAATAACAAAAAAGGTGCCATTGAAAGACAAAGACCTCTTTGACATTAATGTGACTAAAATTTTTTAAAAATCCAATAGAAAAGTTGGAAGATAACGTTGAGAAACTTGCCCAGAAAATCAAATAAAAAGGCAAAAATTGAAAAAGAGGAAGATAAAAGGATAAGAAAACTAGAGAACGGATCCAAGAGTTCTAACATCTGCCTATAAATAATCCCAGAAAAAAGGCAATGGAGACATAAAAAAAAATAATAATAATACAAGAAAGATTTCCCAGGGCTAACGACACGGTGACAGTGTGAGAGAACCCGCCAGTGCCTGACACAATGACTAGGAGAGACCTACTCCCAGGCCACCTTCGGGAAGTTCGGGATGGAGGTAACGGGACCTGAGAGCTCCCAGCGTGGGAAGCAGGCTGGTCACCTGCACGGGGTCAGGAATTAGCATGAAGCCAGGTTTCTCCACGGCGACGTCGAAAGCAAGAGGACAGTGGGCTATGTTTTCTGACTATAAAGGAAGATGACCAGCCTACAGAGAGCCAAGCTGATCACTATCAGGATAAAAAGTATGTATAGAGCCTCAACATGCAAAATCTTCAGATATGCAAACCCCCCAAAAATTCGCCCTCCGTGAATCTTCAGGTTAGGGGAGCCACAGGGCAGCGTGCAGAGACAAAGGCTAAGGATGGGGGTAGAGACAACACAGGAATTAGGGCATGCTGGGAAGGGGAGAGCAGAACTGCCGTGAGGGAGGGCAGTGTGTCTAACTTGCATGAGTTAATAGCTGTGCCTGGCGCAGAGCGAGCCCGGGAGGAGCACTGTTATTATCAGCTGTACTGATGTTCTTCAAGTGATGCTGAAAGGCCTTTACGGTCACGGCCCAAGAAATGTGGTCGGCACGGGTGCTCGGGGCAGAACCGGATGTTCCGTCCCCCTTCCTCCTTGGTGCTTTCTCATTCCCAGGTCCTTCAGGCAGCCGTTGGCACCTGCCAGTCCCTGGGCTCCAACCCCAGCGGCCCCACCGACAAGCCGCATGGGTTTGGGCAACCCTGAGCCTCATTTGTAAAATGGGTAGCAATGCCTCCTGGAGTGGGGAGAGGGTATCCGTGCTGGAACCACAGGCCCCCTGAATCCTGCCAGAGCCCTGAGCCCAGGACCACCTGGCACTGCAGGGCTGGTGGCTGCTCAGAGCAGATCCCAGGGCAGAAGAAGGGAGAGCCAGGGCCTGGATTCCCACAGCCCAGACAGAGGGCAGGAAGGACAAGGGACTCAGAGTGGGTTTCTCAGTCCACGCAGGCAGAATCCATCACCCCTCAGATCCAGGAACGCGACCCAGACGCTGGGAACTCGGGAACAGAGCACAGCAAGGCCCAGGTCCTCAGCCTGTCTCCGCAGTTCCCCATTTCAGCATGGAAACCAAGCAGCCGGCCACTGGCACGTGCCTCCAGCCGCTCATTTCTGGCCTGGTCCTCATCCCAAAGGCTCCTCCTGGATCCTTGTGGGGTCACAGGTCCTTCCCAGGGTCCCTGCCAGGGCTGCCCCTCCCATGGGTAGGACCCTCACTCCTCCAAGGACAGGGTGTGTAGGAAAAGCCAGGTGAACCTGAAAGCACATTATCACAGAGGCAGGAGGAAGAGGAAAGGGCAGGAGGGGTGTGGCTCCCTCAGCGGGACGGGCCCTGCCTGGAGGAGGGACCACGCTGGGCTCTGGCTAAGATACATATAATGATGACGCTATTCATGCTCACTCAGCACCTACAAGTGCCTGTATTGGAACCCTCATTCTACAGGCGAGGAAACCGACTTCTGCGCATGGGCCACGAAGTTTCAATCGCACTGTACGTGCGCGCCCGCACGTGGTATTTTGTGGAAGAGCCACGCTCAAGGGGCCAAAGAGCTGCATGTGGCTCGGGAGCCGCAGTTTGCCGACCACTGTTCTAGACCCTTCTCTGCACATCCAAGTCAGCCAGGTGCTCACAGAGCAAAACGGTCTTCATTTAATGGAACCCCCTCCTTGGAGAACAGTCTGGGTTATCAGGAGGCACAGGGGGAGGAGGGGAGGAGGGGGGAGGGAAGATGCCCAGGGAAGTGACCCGCCTTTCCCGGCACCAGTACCTTCCCTGCCGGCAACCCGCCCTTAAGAAGTTGG
>NW_005871333.1:1455074-1466640 GCF_000147115.1 Myotis lucifugus | reverse complement strand
GCGGGCAGCCCTGTGCACAGAGCCGCGGCCACGGACTGTGGCCTGAGCTGCGGTTTGCGCTGCGCACGAGGAAGGCTGAGGAGAAGTGGGCTGCTTCCTGGCTCAACCACTGACTGTTGCTTTGAACAACCAGCTTCCTCTCTCAGAGTCTTGCTTTCTCATCTGATAAGAGGGAGTTGCGTGGCTTCTCCAGAGGGGCTGAGCCGAGGCCACACAGGCCCTGGGCCGGGAGCCTGCACCGGGGGCCCCTGTTTGGGGCTGGGACATGGGGCACCGCAGCTCAGGAAAGCTGCCTGGGAGGCAGGGAAGATTCAAGAAAGGAAGTCTTACAGGCTTGGCCAACCTCCAGACTTCACCTACATGTGAAGAAATGCACATAAGAAAGGAAGACAATTTTATAGCACTCGGAGCCTAAAGAGAAGCAACTGAAGTGGTTGGCCACAGCACCCTGGTCTTTTGTCACTGACCTGGACCTACTCAGTGCTAGGCATCGGGCAAGGCCGCACCACCAGTCACAGCCAGCCTGACTACATCCTCCAGCCCCTAGTGGTGTTTCCATCATGCCCTGAGCTCAACCCCCCACCCCCACCCCGGGGCCCCCTTCTGAAGGGCTCCATCAACTCCGACCCTGCCTGACCGTGCACCCATTGCCTCGGGACTTGAATGAATGAGTGAGTGAATGAATGTTTTCAACAATGAATGGGTTACTGGGTGCCAGGTTCTGAGTTATGCCCTGAGTAGAGTGGGCCCTGTGATGGCCAACTCAGGTCCCTTTTGGTGAAACTTGTGGCCCCAGCTACTGGGGCCCAGTCACCTTTGCCCCTTCAGGGACGGCTGCAGCCCAGGGAGCCTCCTCTCCCAAGATCTCACGTTTCCGGGCAGCCCAGACTCAGGGACGGGTGGGTTGGAACGTGCAGAGGCCCAGCGTGGAGCAGCTCTGGAGAGCAGTTCTGGTTCCGGAACTCCTGCGGGGCTGGCAGAGGCTGCGGTTGGGCATCCCTGCCGGGGTCCCTCTGCTCAGTCCTGTGCACTTGACGTCTTGTCCGTGAGGCTCGACTGGAAGGCCACTCCCTAAGGAGCGTCCAGCGTGCTAGCCCTGCCTCTGAGCCTGCTTCTGGAACCCAGCCCACGATGCAGACTAAAGAGAGTGGCCCCTGGTCTTGAGAGCACTCTGTCTAGCTGTGAATAGGAACAACATCATCAATAACAGATGACAGTGTTTCCCGCTGGCTGGCCGCTGTGTCACGCATCCTGCATCCGTTCTCTCTCCCTGAGTCAGGTCTCTCAGCCGAGAGAGGCACAGGTTCAGCGAAGCAGCTTACGTAAAATCGAGGCGGTCTTGGCTCATGGAACGAAGTCGACCTCTTGCTTCAGCCAGTGCTGGATCCAAGCGCTGGCGCAGCGCCCAGAGCCCACGTCTGTGGCCCCGATTCCCACAGCGCCGGCTGCCGTCTCAGGCACAGGCTCTCCACTCGGTGGCTGAATTCGTTTCCTGTGACTGCGTAACAAGTCGCCACAGACTCGGGTGACGGACACCACTGAAACTTCCTCACACACACACGCACGGAGGCCAGAGTCTGCAATCAGGGCCGGCCCCTCGGAGGCCGCGAGGGAGAAGCGTCCCCGCCTCAGTCCCAGCTCCCGGGGCTGCTGGCAGTGCTCGGGGCTCCTTGGCTTAAGATGCAGCCCTCCCACCCCTGCCTCTGTCATCGTGTGGCTTGTTCCCAGGGTGTCTCTGTGTCCAAATCTCCCTCTTTCTAATAAGCCATTGGATTCGGGGCTAACCTGATAGAATGTAGCTTCATCTTAACACTTGGAGTGCGGGTGAATTTCCCGCCAAAATATAAGATGGCTCTGTCTTTTGGTTTTGTTCCATCCACCAAAAGGGTGGATTACAAACAAATATTTGGTAATACGCAGTTACAATCGGCCCGAGTTTACACGTTTCCCGCACTCCACCGCAAATCTATATGAACCGAGTTAAAGACGGCTCCCGCGGAGTACGCGCAATTCACGCGAGCCGACTTAACTCGTTTCCCGCACTGGCTCACATCTGAAAACATCCTAGTTCCCAATACAATCGCATTCGGAGGGGGTTAGGACTTGAGTGGGGGGGACACACAATTCAACTCCCAGCAGCTTTTCTTCTATCAGCCTGGCAACTATGACGGGAAGAAAGTCTCAGTGACTCTTGCTAAGTCCCCAGTGTGATTTCCACGGGCCTGGCTTGAGTCTCCTGGCCATCCCTGCGACTGTGGAATAGTCTCACTGGCCAGGCCTCACACAGACACCAGAGAGTGAGGTCAGCCCCAGCTGGACCACACAGCCTTCAGAACCCCCAGGTGATTTCATCACCAAAAAGATGAATGGACCCGGGGGAGGCCAAACCAACAGATGGCCCTCGGCCTCCAGCTCCCCAGGCACCTGCAGGGAGGGCTGATTCCCATGGACTGAGCGGGAGGCGGGAGCTCAGAAAAGCGACTTGCAACTAACCCGGGAGACACTAACCCCGGCTTATCTGGCTCCACAATTGGGCTCTTTCCCAACAAATGAAGGCCAATGTTCAGAGAATGTCCCAGGACCTAGGTCGTGATGGGGCAGTCGGCAAAGCCCTGAGGAGGAGGTGGGATTTGGGCTGTGCCTTAAGGGAGGTAGAGGCCTGGGGCCCAAGAGCCCAGGCACAGCACAGTCGAAGCCGCAGTAGGGAACGTCCGGTCCGCGGGCCGTACAAGGCCCGTGAAACCATTTGGTCTGGCCCTGGCGAGGCAACAGGGGTGAGTTAGTTGTTTGAGCAAACATAGCAGCTAATTCTCAGTTGATACTTTTGTATGGTCCGGGATGATGTTATAAACATCCAAATAGCCCCTGGCAGATAAAGGGTTCCCCACCTTGGCTGAGCAACCCTTCAGGAAGCAACGCGGCACAGGCGGGAGGATTGATTGGAGGGCGAGGCCTGGGCAGGGAGGCCTGCGAGGAGGCAATGGCCACGGTCCAGGTAAGCGGTGACAAGGACTGAGTGCGGCTGGAGAGGGGGGGCTGGCAACTCCACCTCCCACCAAGCCAAACCCACCCTGACCCAACTCAGGCCCTCATTGCCTCCGGCCTTGTGATACCAGCTTTATAGGACGGGTCCAAGAACCGGCTGGGACTTCCCCTCACTCTCATCTGACATCAGACCTCCATGTGGGGGATCGTCACACCCTGGCCGGTTGCATTCTGCTGCCAAAGGCACTTCCCAACCAGCAGGGGTGCTCTGGGGCTGGTTTCTTTGCTGCCCGCAGCTGACTCGGGAGCAGGGTGGGGTGAGGGGGCAGCTAAATCGAGGAGCAGGGATGGAGTGATGGGGGGCACGGGCACCTCAGGGCCCCAGTGACCGGTGGACCCAGGAGTGGGAGCACGTGGCAGTGGCCTCCTCTCCTGCTCTCTGCAGTGAGGAACACAGGCTGGGGTCCCTCCCACCTCACCAAGGCCACAGCTAAGGAAGGGGGCCATGGACTGCTGGGAAAACCCCCGGGACCCTGGATTAGGCAGGGAGTCAGGGGGTCGCTCAGGTGGAATCCTCAAGCTAAGAGGAAAATGAGGCGGAGCCTCCCAGGAAAACAAAGAGGTTCCCATTGTCCCTGAGCTGGGCGGTGGCGGCAGCCAGTGGTCCCAGGCCACCCCTCGAACCACATCCCATCAGGGGTCCTGGAGGATAGAATGAGACCCCCCCAGACCCCTGATCTTCCTAGTGACTCGGTGCAGGCGCCTACCCGCTCTCCCTGGCCGTGAAGGGATCCTCCTGCGCTGAGAAGGGGAAGTGTGTGGGCAGCGCTGGGATTCCAGTGGCCATCGCGGGCCCCTCCGGGGCATTTGCTTGGGGAGATGCTGGGAAGCAGCCCTGCGAGGAGCTGACTGCATCAGCGGGAAGGCCCCGCGAGGCGAGTGGAGTCGCAGTGACTCGGCTTTTCCCAGAGTTCCCACTGGCGCTGGAAGCTGCCGGCTCTGCCCGCACCTTCTCCTGGGACCAGCTGAGGGCGTTGCTTTGGGGCGGCTGTCTGGCTCCCCAGTCCTGTCCTCTAGGGTGGGGCGCGGAGAAGGATGAAGAGGAGACCCGAGCTTCTCAGGGGTTGGCCAAGAAAGAGGAGAGCAGGGAGATGAGGGGAGGCCCTGCCCCTGCATTGTCTAATGTCACGGAAAAGTTTGAGCCAGAGAATCGTCCATTGTCCTGAAAGGCTGGTCGCTTCCTTTGAGCAGAAAAGGAGGCCTGATACCAACCCACTGCCTCTGGAGCTGAGACACAGCCGCTCCCTCAGCCCGCTTCTGGGACAACCGCCTCCTCCTCAAGCCTCGCCTTGTATTCTTTTTATTTTTTAAAAAATTAAATCTTTATTGTAGAAAGTATTACATCTGTCCCCCTTTTATCTCCCATGGGCCCCTTCTAGCCCACCCCCAGCCCCTGCCCCAGGCCTCACCACCCTGTTGTCTGTGTCCATGGGTGATGCATACATGTTCTCTGGTGGATCACTTCCCACCCACCCCCGACCTCCCTCTGAGATCCCAGTCTGTTCCATGCGCCCATGTCTCTGGGTCCACTTGGTTCAACCGTTTATTTATTTCATTAGATTCCACATCTGAGTGAGATCATGTGATACGTATCTTTCTCTGACTTAGCCTTGTGCTCTCTTAGCCTTACTTTACGGGCCGTCATATTGTTTTCCATTGTGAGTCACCTCCAGTCTTTTTGGAAACGTGCAGGATAGAATGAGTGAATGAGTGAGTGAGTGAATGAGTGAGTGAGTGAGTGAGTGAGTGAATGAGTGAATGAGTGAGTGAATGAGTGAATGAGTGAATGAGTGAATGAGTGAGTGAATGAGTGAATGAGTGAGTGAGTGAGTGAGTGAGTGAGTGAGTGAATGTAGCCTTTACTCACTATGTGCCAGGCCTGCTCTCAGCCCTTCCCAGGATCGACTTGCTTCAGCCTCCCCACAACCTTATGAGACGACATTACCAGCCACTTTACAGCCACGGGGGGAAGCGGGTGAGAACAGGCAGGCAGGCTGTCTGGGTCCAGCATCCTCCTTCTCACGGGCCCACACTGCCTCTGAGGACGGGGAGTGGGAAAGGCTGCCCAACGCCGAGGAGGAGGGACGAGCGAGCCGATGCCGATGCTGAGGCACTGGGGCCTCCCGCTGGCTGTCGCCGGCGCTCCCAGGCGGCTGATCCGGTTGCTGTGGCCGTGGGTATGGTCCGTGTCCTCCCCTGGCCTCACTCTGCTCATTGGGAGACAGTGGGATTCGGGATCTGGGAGGCCTTTCAGTGTAGACAAGTGGCTGTTCTTTCTGACTGAGCCTGGCCCCAGTGAGCCCGAGGGCAGGAGAGGGCAGGTGGGGGGCTCCAGGCGCTGGCAGTTCTTGGGGCTCGAAGCAGGCACAGGCCTCAAGCCCAAACGACCCTGTCCTCCGAGAACCGCTGAGGCAGGACCCGGCTCTCAGAGCTGGGGAGAAACCGAGACACCGTCTGACCTGACCTTTCATTTTACAGACATTTTACACCCCCTGCTGGCCCCGGCTGGCCCCCGGCTGGCCCCCTGCTGGCCCCCTGCTGGCCCCCGGCTGGCCCCCGGCTGGCCCCCGGCTGGCCCCCGGCTGGCCCCCGGCACATGCAGGCGGGGAGCCGGGCGCCTCGCAGCCTGACCTTCCACTGCCCGCGGCTCTTTCCTTAAAGTCCCAGCCGTCAGGCAAAGGGGCTGCAGGCAAGAGAGACCCCAGAGAATCCGGCGCCACGGGGTCTCCACCTGGTCCCACAGGGCTTTCCGTGTCCTGGGCCATGAGTCAGAAACGCATCACTGCGGCACCTACTCAGCGAACTATGCCTTTTGGGGCCACGCAGTTGCATGACTAATTCTCACACACAGGTGCTGAGTGGGCCCTGGGAAAGCGGCAAGAGGTTAGGCCAGTGGTCGGCAAACTCATTAGTCAACAGAGCCAACGATCAACAGTATAACGATTGACATTTCTTTGGAGAGCCAAATTTTTTCAACTTAAACTATAGAGGTAGGTACATTGTTATTAACTTAATTAGGGTACTCCTAAGGCTTAGGAAGAGCCACACTCAAGGGGCCAAAGAGCCGCATGTGGCTCGTGAGCTGCAGTTTGCCAGCCACTGGGTTAGGTCTTTCGTGGCAGCTGGCCCTGGACCTGGGACTCTCCCTGGGTTGCTCACCCGCCCACCTGCCCCTCCACCCCGGGCTGCCCTCTGCTCGCAGCTGGTGGCATCTTGAAAAGGGTCCGATGGGCAATTCCTATTAGACTGACAGCTGTGCCGGGGAGGGCAAACCCTCTGAGGCAGGACCCCTGGCTTCCTGCTCCTCACAGCCACCAGCTCGTGGTGCCGTCGGGACAAATGCTCGCCCTCCCCCATGAGGGGAGAGGTTGGTGCTGGTGTCTGTGCATCCCTCTCGGAGGTGCTGCTGCCCGCTTGGGGGACTGACACGATAAAGGAAAAGAGCTGAAAAGGCTGGGCCTCAGCCAAGCAGCTGGAGGGGAGGCGCGGGGCCAACTCTCCCACTGAGGCCTCTGTCCCCTCACTGAGGCGCGGTCCCTGCAGGCTCTCGGGGCGGCTCAGAGCTGGCCTTGAGGCCCTGCTGTGCGGGAGCAGGCCCTGGGGCAGGTGGGTGCACATGCCAGTCGTGGCCATAAAATCAGGGGATCTCCCCCTTCCCCGGGGGCAGCACACCTACCCTTACACTCACACCAGACGCCCCAGACACACCGAGCGCTTCCTGTAGGCACCCCCGCCCCATTCAGCCCTGCAGTGGGGGTGTGAGGGCCCCGAGAAGAGCGAGGCCCCTCCTGGTCTCCCCAGACAGCTCTGTCCCCCTCAAGCTGCCCACGGCCCCCACCCCACCCGCCGTCCACCAGGACCAATGCCCAGGCCTGTGCTATGAAGCCACTTTCTCCAGAGAAACCTGCTCACAGCACGACAAGGAACGGTCTAAGAACAGGTTCACTGTATGGTTCTCTCCTGTGAGGCAGGATGCTGGACGAGAGACCTGCTCACAGAGGGGAACACGACGGGGCTGTGCTTGAACCTGGGGGCCCTCCCCCCAGGCCTCGCGGCGGCGGATACCCAGCCTGTCGGGAAAGCAGCGTGTGGGTCTGAGGTTGAGGCACAGGCCGAGGCCCCACAGCCTGCTGCCACCCATCTGCCCACCCCACAGCTCCCGATCTCATGGGCCTGCGGAGGAGCTGACAGGACGCACATGAACGGTACCTGTTGTCAGTACCAGTTTTGCTATCGGCACTCACGGGGCCACCACAGTAATCACACCCCCGGCACCTCAGGAGCCAAGGCCGGGACTTTGGGAGCCACCAGCGCAGAGGCCCACTCAGCGGCGGCCCCCCCAACGCCCCCAGAAAGCCCCCCCGCTGTCCTCTGACGTCCGTCCTCTCTGCGGGCCTCTCCTTTCCGGTGGTTCCAGGTTTGAAAATCTCCCTCGCCTTCCCAGCCACCTCTGCCCAGAACGCCTCGGGCTCCCTGCCCCTCTGTGCACACGGGTGACTGTTGCTGAAAAGCAAACATCACGGGGACACCCAGCCTCGTGGTTTCAGGCCGTGCGGTTTACCTCATGACGTCACTTTCCTTCCTCCCTTCCTCCAGATAAACCAGAAGAGGCTCACAGCCGAGTTCCAGCTGGTCCGGGAAGGCACCCGCACCGACTTCTCAGTGAGGACAGCGGGTGGGGGGCTGGCAGGGGGCGTCCCGGCTCGGCCACGGGCAGGCTGACCTGGGATGGCTGGTGGGGTTCTCTGTCCCTGAGGACGCAGGCAGCAAGGCTCGGCCAGGGCTCCCTAAGTGTGGAAATCATCACAGGCTGGGGCTGCGGCCTCCTCTGGGCGTCCCTTCCCACCCTTTCCCTGGGCCGTTCCCTGGGCCGACCTCCTGGGCCCGCAGGTGATGGAGCACGGTGGGGGGGGGGGGGGGGCCTTGAGCCACCTTCCAGGCAGCACAGTGAGACCCGCCTCAGGCCAGGGTGTCCCCTCCCCCGCTCTCCTTTGCTGCCAGCCAGACAAGGATGGGGTTTGCCAAGGAAGGGGTGGGGAAGGGGCGGCCGACATCGCTGAACACCCACCTGGTCCCAGGTTCTACCAATGTTCATTGAATGTCCCAATGACCCTCTGAAGTGGCTGGTTTACAGCGTGCTCAGCGGACGAATGACAGACCCACGGCTCAGAGAGCTTCAGGGCTTGCCCAAGGCCCAGCTCGCAAAGGGCCTGGAACGTGGACAGGGTCAGCACTCAGGAATGTTGGCTGCCATGGGAGGAGCCAAGATGCTACCTCTCTTCAGAGACACAGAGGACTCACAGGGCTCACAGGGCTCACCACTTCCCTCCTGGACCCACAGGGCTGGCGGGTCCGGGCCTCCTAAGGAGCTCGCTGTCAGGCGGGAGCCCGGTGGCCGCAGAACAGTTATCGGTTCAGATCGTCCACGGCCGGGAGCATGATGCCCAGTGGAGCCCCGTTTCCTTCCACTGGACACAAATTCTGATTGGGCCCTTGCCCGGAGCCAGTCCCGCGCACCCCGCAGGGCCTGTGGGAACGGAGACCCCTCAGGACACCCACACGCTGTTCAGGGATAAGGACAGGAGCCGTGCTCACAGCCACGGCATTTCCCCAGCATCACCACACGCCCGCCCCAAAGTGTGTCACACACACGGCTGACTTGATCCCTGTGAGAAAACAACCTGTGGAGTGGCCATTATCCCCATTTTATAGATGAGACAACTGAGCTCAGCCTCTTGCCCACGGTCACCAGGTGGGAGGTGGCAGACTGGGACTGGAATCTGGGACCGTTGGGCTGTAGGACCGCAGTCCTGACCCCAGCACGCCAACACTCAGGCCTGAGGCGGAAGGACCCGTTCCAGGAAGATGTGCTGTGTGTGCACGGGAGGGGGCTCGGGTGCCAGCCTTAGACGGGCAGGCGTGAGGGCGGGTCCTCCCAGGAGGGGACTGGCATGAGCCAAGGCTCCTGGTGCGGGTGTGAGGGGCAGCAAAGAGCCCTGGGACGGAGCCCGGCTGGGAAGGAAGTGCTGCTACAGGGAAAATGGGTGCTGGTGTCAGCCCCACCCTGGTTCAGGCCCGGGCTCCTCCCAGCAGGCTGTGTCCTCCAGGTCAAAGGCCAGTCCAGGTGGGAGCTCCTCCTCCCCCTCCTCCTCTCAGCATCACCCTCCTGAATCCCTCCCCAAGGTCCAGAGGCCTTCCCGGGGCAGCTGTGGGAGAAAGCAGTCCCAGAGGGGAAGGCTGACAGCTCGGGGAGGCGGGTCTGAGACAGACTAACAGGAGCTGATACCCCTGTGTGGGTGGTCTCTGGGAGCCTGGGAGGGAGCCAGCAGGGCAGCTCTGTTTGTGGCCTGGGCTCCTGGAGCTCAGCTGGAACAGGAGTGGTGGCTGAGTTGTAGGCTGGGCTGGCTGCAGGGCCCCCAGGCCCCTGACACTGGCCCCAAGGTCATTGCTAGACATCAGGAGTCACTCCTCGGTGGCCCCAGCTGCCCGCCTGCCTGCTCTGCTAGGGCTCCCAGAAGTGGGGCCAGGGAGACCTTCCTGCACTCCTGGGCATCCCCTCGGTGCCCCGGGCCCTCGGCCACCCTCTTCTCTAGTCACCCGTCCTCTGCTCCTTTATTAGAAGGAGTCGGGCCTTAGCTAAGTGGCTCTTTGGGTGGACGGCAGGTCCAAGGGCGCCTGGAGGTGGAGAAGGGGAGGATCAAAGGCAGCAAGCCCTGAGCCAAAGCTGTCTGAGCCCGGCTCTCCCTGCTCACGCTCCTGGCAGGAGGCCCGGGCTGGGAGCTGGCCTCACAGGCGGATTCGTGACTGAGGAGCTGCCCCCTGGGCCCTGCTCCGCGCGGGAGGGGCCTGGGAAAGTCAAGGCGCTGGGCCTCCGCGCCCGTGGGGCCGGCCAGGCTGTGGGTGGCGGCTGGGAGGCATGGAGAGCCGTTTTCTCCATGAAGCATCTGGTGGAGGTTGAAGGGAACGGCAGGAATGCTTTTCCAATTACCCAGACTTGGGCGGGCAGCTGGGCCCAGGACAAGCGGGTCTGCCCCTTCAGCCCTTAGAGCAGTGGCTCTCAACCTTCCTAACGCCGCGACCCTTCGATACAGTTCCTCATGTTGTGGTGACCCCCAACCATAACATTATTTTCGTTGCTACTTCATAACTGTAATGTTGCTACTGTTACGAATCGTAATGGAAATATCTGATATGCAGGATGTATTTTCATTGTTACAAATTGAACATAATTAAAGCATAGTGATTAATCACAAAAACAATATGTAATTATATATGTGTTCTCCGATGGTCTTAGACAAACCCTGTGAAAGGGTCGTTTGACCCCCAAAGGGGTGGCGACCCCCAGGTTGAGAACCACTGCCTTAGAGGCTCCTGCTGGAAATGAACTGGGACTGCTGGGTGGCGGCGGTGGCGGCATTTTCCCATCCTGCCCTGCCATCAGGGGCGCAGTCCTTGACCCTGGAACCCAGGAGGGGCAAGGTGCACAGGACACAGCTGCCATCCCCACAGGGGGCTGGGTGATGCCCGCACATGGGCCAAGCTGGGGTGACACGGGCAACGCCCAGCCTCTGGGCTCCTGGAAGCCACCCCGCCCAGTGCCTGCACCTCGGCAGGACTGCCGCTCAAGACCTGCCCTCAGAGCACAGTGCCAGGCGGACCCCGGCCCGGGCACAGCTCTCTGCCACAGAGTCCCCCTCCCATCCCGGGAGCTGGAGCCTGGGCCTCGTCGTCACCTCATCGGCCTCCCCACAGCCGGGCTGAGTGTCCATTTGCTGACCTACTGCCCCGCCTGCTGCGTGGCCTGGCACAGACCGGGGTGGAGTGGGCAGTGCAGGGACTGATGGGGCAGAAGGGTGACCCAGGAGTCCACGCGGGAGCTGCTGGGCCAGTGAGGTGAGCAATGACAGGACTGAATGGGGGCAGAGAGGTTGGGGCTGCAGGCCAGTGGTCAGCAAACTGCGGCTCACGAGCCACATGCGGCTCTTTGGCCCCTTGAGTGTGGCTCTTCCACAAAATACCACATGCGGGTGCGCATGTACAGTGCGATTGAAACTTCGTGGCCCATGCGCAGAAGTTGGTTTTCGGAAAGGAGATAGACGAAACAAGTATACAAGACGAGTGTGGATGGGAGAGTTGGAAGGGGTCGACCTCAGCGAACGTACTTCACCCAGACTGAGGACGTTTTTAGCAAAGGCCAGCTTAGGAGTACCCTAATTAAGTTAATAACAATGTACCTACCTATACAGTTTAAGTTTAGAAAACTTGGCTCTCAAAAGAAATTTCAATCGTTGTACTGTTATTTGGCTCTGTGGACTAACGAGTTTGCTGACCACTGCTGTAGGCGGATGTGAGAGAGGTTTGGGAGGTAGGATAAACAGGACCAGGGACTGGTCAGATGTGGAGAGTCCAGAGAGTGGGAATTTGGGGTGCCGTGTGCCCTCCTCCCGGCTCCAGAGGGCCCCAACCCGTCCAGCTCCCATGTGGTGAGCGAGTCTGTCTGCCCAGCACGATCGCTCCAGGT